>NC_056732.1:1569708826-1569926326 GCF_019279795.1 Protopterus annectens
TTTATAGGAAGGCCAGAAATATTAGAAGTTTTGTTGAATTTAAACCTAGACCATGTGAGAAAAGCACTAAAAGATGTGAAACTAATTGTACATTTTGTATATTTATACAGCAAGGTTTTAGTTTTTATTGCCCTTATTTAAAGAAGATCATTAAAACCAGTGCAGGGGGTGACTGTAACACTAAAAAAGTAATTTACAGGGCACAGTGCAATGAATGTGATGCATTCTATGTGGGCAAGACTGTAAATAAACTCAGCGAAGGATTTCATGTCATCTGTCAGAAATCCGCTCTGGATGTAAAAATAATGCACTAGTCAAACTCCTTTCTCTTCATAAAAGACACACACGTTTTAAGTTCCAGATCCTGGATCGCATAGACATGGGTGATCTTGAAGGAGACATCCCGAATATTCTGGAGAAACATGAACTCATATGGCAATTAAAGCTGAACTCTTTTAGAAAGCCTGGACTAAACTACTACTGTTCAATTAAAAGTGCACTGGAACTTAGAAAATTGCCGCATTGTTTACATGACTAATTGTATTTTATTTTATTTTTTTCTACAAATTGGTTTTAAATACCATTTTAAATCATTTGAAATTTAAGTGTACATTTTGTTTCCATCATATATATATATATATATATATATATATATATATATATATATATATATATATATTTTTTTTTTTATTATTTTATTTTTTTTCTGGTTCTCTTTTTTCCACTTTATTCAAAATGATGGTAATAACAATACTAACTAATTATACAATTATATAGGTTTTTAGGGTTCTTGTACACAGACCTGAAGAAGTCTAGAAGGACGAAAGCGATCTTTGTTAACAATAGGTTATGAAAATAGAAATTGATTTTTACATGCAAAATGTATATGTATATATTTATATATAATTTTTGATCGCAAAATGAACTAAGGTTGATATATTTCCAGCCATGTAGTATATTGCCTTGTATAAAATCACAGACTTAATAATCTACTTAATAATTTGGTTAAATAAGATGTACCATTAAAGTACATTAGGGCTACATATTATTATGACAGCTACTATGTAGGGCAGGACCAGCTCGAATGTCACACTGATGGGGGAAGGGATGTGAATTTAACATATGTACCAATAACACTTTGTTTTACAGCACAATAAACCACTCCCATGCCTGATAGAAAGTATATATATATTTAGAAAGCTTGTGAGGAAATTATTACTCTATTTTTGTTTTACTTGGATCGCTTGTCTGTGTACTTAATAAAGGATTTTCGATTGGAAACAGACTGCCTGCCTTGCTTGGATTACTTTCGAATACTTAGTAATGCTGTAGAATTTTCTATTTTCTATTATTACTTTTTGACTTGACGAGTTTACGTTCGCTACTTCTACTACTATTGTCTGATCTGATTAATATACAGTGATTAACTAGAAATATATGGACTGAAAATTTTCCACACAGAGAAGTTTCTTACACTGTTTTGAATATACATGTATGCATACATATGCAGATATATCTGTATATAGTAATGTAAATATATATATATATATATATATATATATATATATATATATATATATATATATGTATTACAGTAAATACACATGTATATACCTAGGATATGATACAGCAGTTACGGGTAATATATGTTCAGTCCGGGCATATGTTGGTGGGAGGTCCAATAAACAAACGTCTACCTCCCACCCCCTCAGCTAGGCCGGAGAGACATACAGACACGCAATAAAGGTAAATGCACCACTGCTTCCCAGACCACCGGCAGGAAACTACCAGTGGGAGAGATCTACAAGGTCTACACTTTAAACATGGACAATGATGTCCCTTGTGGGACACCAAAAATTTAGTTCTTGTAGCCAAGCCCTGTAAAGATTGTTGCGACCAGGATGTAGCCAGTAGGTTGTGCAAGCCTGATAACACATGGATTGACACAATGTACGACATGTGTCCCGACACGGGGAGAGTGGGCAGTGTGTAGGGGTGTGTTTATACCCCACCTGCAGCCACAGTAAGGATGAGTGCTGTAGAGGAGTGGCAGGTAGGGGAACTATGGGTATGCGATTATGGGCCTAGGCGTGCAGGTGTTGGCTGGCAGAGCCATATTAGGACCGCCCCGTGGATGTAAGTAATATTCCGATGTGGGCATAGCAGACACCCATACCTCCCAAACCTTAAGAGCACATCTACTGGATAGTCCGTAAACCATTGGGGGAACACATAGGGACCATATCATTGAACTATTCCCAATTACCAGGGACGTCTGTGATTACGAATCAGAATCTAACTCAGTCCCAACTAAACCCTCCTAGAACTAGTGATATTAGGAGGAAAGGTGCCGGAATACACATAATGAATAATGACAACATGTAGGAGTCATAAACAGCATGTACCTCAGACAATGTGTATGAATACATATGTGCTCTGGGTCTGTCAATGTGTCAGGTTAATAGCACCAAACTTCTAAATGTGTCCCTGAGGTTATGCAGTGTCCCTGATTCAGTGTTCATTCTTCCCCATTTGTATGAGAGGTCTGCCTGTGAGAGAAAGTGCATGTTCTGCCGACTAAAGATGATAGAATAATAGGGTTGGAGTTACCACCTGTCCACCTTTGAAAGGGACACTCCCCTTTGGGCAGTTGTGTCCTGCAAAATAATTTTAATTATGGCAAATGTCCTGTGATTTAGGACAAATATTTCCTATATTGTCTGTAGTAGTTGCATAAAACAATTATTTTGTATCTGAAGCACCTAAATGTTATAAGAAACAGTATAGGCAACTATAATGCTACAAGAATAACCTTTTATTTAGGAAAAACAGTGAAGTACTCTCCTGTTACAGACTGTGAGTATGTTTTGCCCTGCAAAATCTGACGTCTCTACATAAAGGTCCTATAGGGTTGCCACCATTTCAAATGCCCAAAGTGGGACATGTTCTGTAGAAATGTCAGACTTTCCAGGACAAAACATACCTACAGCCCTGCATAGTACAGAATTTTACTTATTTGCACAAATAAAAGCTTATTCTAGTAACATTTGAATTGCTTATGCTACTTCACATAACATATAGAAGTTTCATATATAAAATAACTGTTTTATGCAACTATTAAAGAAACTTAGGATTTATATCCTGTAATCTCAGGATATTTGCTATGTCTTGATTATTTTCGCAGGACACAACTGCCTAAAGAGGGACTGTCCCTCGCAAAGTGGGACAAGTGTTAACCCTAAAGTCCCACCTTGGCCAATTGAAAAGGTGGCAAACCTATAATAGGGATGTGGTAGCATGACTCCGCTGGCGGATGTGGCTCCCAAAACCCAATTACTTGTCTGTATTGAAGAGTCTCGGTTCCCATGTATCAGCCAGATGGGAGCAGATTGTATGAGGAACACACAAATAATATGATTAATTCACTGGAAAAGGCCGCCGATTCCGTACAGCCGAACGCCATGCCGTCGCCTAATGGGCAGCCATTCCCGATACTGTAGTCATGTAGTCCGATGTAATAGGCATCACAAGGTAATATTGTGGTCCTTGCTCCCACCCAGGGGTGTGAGTGACAGATGCAAGCACCAATGCCGGTGCATTTGCAAGTGCAGGAGCGAGTGGGTGTAAGCTTGTTTGGCTACCAGTATGTGAGTATTGTACTGGTAAAGCAATGTAGAGGCTAACCGAGTGTAAGCTGTAACCAGAGGTCAGCAGTGCTTAACACTGTGCAAACCCACGCACACCTGCTCCAAACTGCTTTAATGTGCCTTACTCCCTCCGTATCCAATAGCCTTGTTCTGCCCTGCAACCAAATAAACATCCTCTGCAAGGGTCGGAACCAGGACCCTGCACACACAGCTAATGTGAACTATCAGTATGCCATGGCAGATATACAGACAATGGACAGTACCACAAACATATCATACAATGCAGTCATTCAACAGTATAGGAATGTATCCCATCATGTAGATGTATATGTGAGTGTTTATGTCCAGCATATAGGTACATACATATATAGACATATATCAGGAACATACCATGTGGCAACAAAGCATTACAAATGAATGAAACCCAAAACACCAGCGACGCCTGTATTATGTAGTGGTGTTGTTCTATGTGACCTCAAGACTCCCTCAGACAGACATGTGTCATTCATACACGCAAATAGTTATATATTGGCCTTATACACCACTCTGTGCATGTAATGTACATTAACACAACAGTACCTGTCCAATCATTATGTGTGAACAGTACTCTTGCAAGGTGCTGTGTGCAACATCCTCATCATGATAAAGGTAAATGGGGTAACCATAAAGGGACTGGTAGTGTTGTTTGTACAATGGGGTCGTCCTCATCATATGTACCTGGATCATTTAGGAGTGATGTGCATAACAGGACTGTGCGCCTGAGGGACAGGGGTGAGGATAACAGGAGTATGTTGTGATGCATATTACAAGGGTTACATGTGTCCAGTGGGCACGTGTGTGAAATGGACAGCTATGTATAGGGCAGATGTTGTCCTAGGAGCTGATTGGCCTTATGTTTCTGTAGGTGAGGGTCGGATGTAGGGGAAGGAGTGTAGGTATGGCCATGGAGGTTAGGTAGGGTAGGAGCCCGATTGAAAAAATGAAGGCTTTTCTCTGTTGCATGCCGCCTTCTCAGAGGCGATCTCTGTCTAACATACAAAGCCATGTCCAACCCAGAACTGCTACATGCTCCATCATAGCAAAACCAAATCTACTCGAGCTACACGCTTTAGGGATATAAACCTCAGCACAACAATGAATAGAACATGCTGGAGGGATAGATTCCCTTCGCAAAGACTTCCCTTGCTATGGAACAATGTCCCAATCTACACAAGACAGAGCCCCTCACTATAACTCTTCAAGAAGAACCTTGATGAGTGAATGGGTAACAGAAAGTTCACACCAGGGATCATACCAACAGCTCTACTAGATAGGGGCCAAGGGTACTAGCTGCTAGATCAGGGGCCTAGTAAACTAACCAAAGGGGCGGTGAATACCGCACAATGTGGCTGGGCTAACTTATGCCTTTGGGCGGATACCCCAGTACCTACCTATGAACCTATGAACCTATAGGATAACAGGAAAGACAGCATACAGGGTTGGTATAATAAACATGTGGGGGGATACACCCCGGACAGGGATGGGTGTTTGGCATTCACAAGCCCATGGGAACAGTGGGACAGAGGTCCCCAGCTATAGGCAACTGCCACTGCACCTAAACAGCTGCAAAGGAGGCAGTGCTGGGGGCTGTCCAGGAGGGGCAGTATCACCCTGTAAATGTGACACTCCACCCTTGAGCTTGTGTATCTGGCTTCGGAACCCCTTAGTGAGCCCCCAGTGCAACATGTCCTGGACCGCACCACAGCAGACATGTACCTGTCTGGTCCTGCTCCCAGGGGGGACATGCTCCATCCTCAGTGGTGGTACGGCCAGAAGGTGGTGCAGACCCAACAGAGGTTGATATTCAAGGCTGGGCCCCAGATGTGCTAGTGCCCAGTGCCATGGTCAGCTGAAGTGGGACAGGAGGTTCTGCCGGGACCTCCCAACCCATTCAGCCTATGGTATTGCAGTTTAAACACACATATGGCTTGGTGATAGACAACAGCATACAGGATTACCTACAACAGTATGCATAGATATCACCATCAACCCAACACAACAGATGGTATACATTTGCAGACGGAGCACAACACATGCATATATACTGCATGCCATCTGTACAATTTGTAGTAGACGTGTGACCGCAGCTATGAACAGTTGCCCATTATTGGCTTGTCACTGGGAACCCCAGACAGTGTCTGTCATACCACTGTTTCAAGTGACACATGTCCAGTCAGGGATGCGATGGCAGTAACACATCCCTATCATCATGTACTCTCTGCAATCCTCACACTATGCTTCTGCTGTACACAGATGTGTGTTCAGTGTGTAACATAAGAAACAAATGGTTGTACACATTGACCAGTTCACAGATGGCCCTACAGATGGAGGTCCCTCATGAACAGAGTACTGTCATGTCTGTATTAAAGCATGCAGAATAGCCATTACCACACACATGTTAAACAGGCAGTAGTCTCAATGCAGCACAGCTACACTTACATGCTGTAATCATGTGTGGCACATCACCCTCCTGTCTTTAGGCTATTTCCCACTGTATATAATGTTTGAGGTACATCCAGATATCATCTGTGATGCTGTGTCAGAACACCACATCCAGGTACCACTCACAGCGACTGTCATGGCCAAATACCAACATGTTTTCCCTAGACAGTGTATTGTGTTTATCATGCGAATGGTTATGGGAACACCATCTCAGCTGTTCATAGGTTCATAGGTTCATAGATTTGTACTAGGCTATCAGCCCTAGGGCCTATACAAGCCTAGCCATAACAATTCCCTGGCTATTTCTTCCCACACTATTTACTTCCCTGGACCCCTGTCTAGCAGGGCGACTGATGTGATCCCCGGGGTGAATTTCCTTTCTCCCATCCAATCGTCAAGGTTCCTTTTGAAGAGGACCAAAGAGGCACTCTGTTTGACATGTATGGGCAATCTATTCCAGAGTCTGGTGAGTCTCTGGGTCAGGAACCTATCCCTCCAGCATGTTTTGTTTATTGTGATGACAAGGTTTAGATCCCTGGAGCGTGTGGCTCTGAGGGATTGGGATTTCTTTAAGTGTAGCATGTCCAACAGCTCTGGGTTTGACATGGCCTTGTATGTTAAGCAAAGATCGCCTCTGAGCAGACGATATGCAACAGAGTATAGCTGGAGCTTTTTTGTTGTGGCGATGTGGTTATCGAAGGTGAGACCACTGTCTACCTGTGTCCCTAAGTCTCTTATCAAACTTTCGGTGTTTAGTGTACTGCCACCTATATGGTAATTCACGGATACATGTTTTTTCCCAAAGGGGATAACTATACATTTCTTGGCATTGAACTTGAGCCCATGGCTCTGGCACCAAACATCTGTTTCTCTAAGGCCTTTTTGTAGAGTATCCACATCATTTAGGGATTCAATAATGGCTCTCAGTTTGCAGTCATCTGCAAACTTTGTTATCCAGAGTCCCTTAGTGTTGGCCTGTACTTCAGAGAAGTGGATGCCAAACAAGAGTGGTCCCAGGACTGAACCCTGAGGTACTCCATTTGTCACATGTCTGGAGCTGGATTTGGAGTCGGCTACTTTTACAGTGTGGGTTCTATCAGTAAGCCAGTTAGCAACCCATTGGGTGATGTAGGGATTAATGCCCAGCTTAGTAAGTTTATATATGATTCCAGAGTGGGGGATCCACATGCAATCAGCAAGAGGAGGACTGCAATAGGTGCAGAGTTCATTACCTGACCATGTTCATCACTTATAATACACATGCTGCTGCTGAGCAGGTGTACTCCTTCATATCCACCAGAGAGTGTGTGGGTGGGACAGGCAAAGTACACTAGGGAAGGGCTTGGAGACTTAACCCTAAGCATCGTCTGCCACATGCCTAACAGTACAGGGGACAACCCCTGACTGACTACTCATTACTATTACATGTGCATGACGTCGACTGACTACTCATTACTATTACATGTGCATGACGTTACTATATGTGCCACAAAGGCGACATGTTGCTGTGCTGCAAGAACATATATGTGTGTAGGTGAGTGACATCTGTAACAGAGATATAGTAGACATACATTAGGTGTGGCACACATGGCTGTCCACGTGAACAGATGCCATTGTCACCACAACCACACTATCTAATAGACTCACATTGACACTCTTTGCCAGGGCCACAAATACACAACCTAACTACTTAGTTTGCCACACTGCAGTAATGCACAGGACTACATGCACCACAGGGGATATCTGGAGGTTCTATGGGCTAGGGCATGTGAAAGTGTTTGACATCTGTTGGTATGCCAATGAGGGTTATACTGGGAGTGACTGTGGTTGGGAGCATCATAACCCACATGCAGACACAAGGTACCAGTACTGGCATGCATGTATGCACTGCTTCATGGGTGTGTAGTGGTTGGCTGTACAAGGCTGGATGAGGGGCAACCCTTGGCATTGCATCACCCGACAATGGTGTGCAGTGCAGGGGTGTAGTGTCTGCAATGTCCCACACAGATGGGTACTGCATGATCTGCCCTGACATCCTGGTTACCAATGTGTATGGCCATAGCTTTGCAATGCATGCCATGTCTGTGTTTGATAGTCCTTCACATGGACATTACCTGGGATGTGCATGTCCCACAAGTGACATGTACAGGTGTACCTGGTTTGGCAGGCACATGTTGTGTACACAGCCTGTTATCCCCCGATATGCCAATACTGTTCTGGTGTGGCGAAACCTGGTTATAGTGAGCAGGTCGACCCTGCACCTGCATTGATAGCATGATACAGGTATTCCGTGGTGTCAGTGGCATGGGTCCATACAGGACACATGTGTACAGCATTGTATGGCCTCTGTGGATCACATTTGATGGCACCACATATGTTGCAGGCATCCAGTGTGGAACATAGTGAAGGCACAATGTCCGCATATATGTGCCTATTGTACCACTCTACAGGGTGCCATGTTCTCTGCAGGCCACTGCATTCACACCATGCCTACTATCTGTCATCAATGTGCATGGTACTAGCAACATAACGGGATATCCTAGGCAAGTTTGTTTGTACATGGCACATGGGTGCAGGACATATACCGGGTACTAGTAGGGTTGCATACTTTGTTCACCAGGCCTTTTGCCAGATGTAGGGATATGGCATGCCAACAGAGTCCCATGGCTGACTGACAGCTGTACTCCTTGTGAGGTGGCCAATGTGTCATAAGATGGACACCATATAGGAAAACTACAAAATCCACTCCCCAACATGTCCAATGGTAAGACACTCACAGCCACCTCTACACAGGCTCTGACAGACAAACACACACTTGCCATGTCCTGTATACAAACCCCTACCTACCGTATCACACTGCAGCAATACGCTTTCAGGGCATGCACTACAGTGAATACTGGGTTGCAGCATGCCTACAGATGTATACCTAGGTTGGTGACAACAGCAGGAATGACAAAGGTGGTCATGTGATTTGTACAGAGAGTGCATACTTTACAAAGCACTGCACTTGTCTCACGCAGGCTGATGCACACACACACACACACACACACACACACACACACACACACACACACACACACACACACACACACACACACACTTGGCATGTCTGGGATTAGAACACCAACCTAAGTACTTTAGCACACTACAGCATTACGCAGTTACAGAACGTGCTACCCAGATTATGGGTTTACAGTACTCCCAGAGGTGTATTTCTAGGTGGGTGACATCATCAGCCTTGCCAAAGGTAGGTATAGCAATGGTATGTAGTGTGAGCAGTCTAAAAGCATGATTCAGTCCTCAGGCAGATGGGGACAAATGCACACACTTGGCAAGTCTGGGATTAGAACACTGACCTAACTACTTTATTACACAACAGCATTACGCAGTTACAGAACGCGCTACCGAGATTACTGGGACACAGCACTCCCAGAGGTGTATTTGTAGCTGGGTGACATCATCAGCCTTGCCAAAGGTGGGTATAGGAATTGTATGGAGTGTGAGCAGTCTAAAAGCATTATTCAGTCCTCAGGCAGATGGGGACAAACACACACACACACACACACACACACACACACACACACACACACACACACTTGGCAAGTCTGGGATTAGAACACCAGCCTAACTACTTTTTTACACTAGAGCATTACACAGTTACAGAATGCGCTACCGAGATTACTGGGACACAGCACTCCCAAAGGTGTATTTGTAGGTGGGTGGCATCATCAACCTTGCCAAAGGTAGGTATAAGAATTGTATGGAGTGTGAGCAGTCTAAAAGCATTATTCAGTCCTCAGGCACACAGGGACAAACACACACACACACACACACACACACACACACACACACACACACACACACACACACAAGGAGCAAGTATGACATTGATGTCCAACAGCAGCAAGGGGAATGTACTGTATCTGTGGGCTGATGTGGATACTGTACAGGTGACTGCTGTCATGTTGTGACACACTCAAGATGTTCAACACATCTTATGTGGTAGACTGATGTCACGTCTACACAAGATGTGCACAGGCCTGTAGGATGTCTAGTGTTCCACATCTGCAATATAACCAATACACAAAGGCCATAGTTGGACCATGTGTAGCCATTGTACGACAGGGTGTACACACAAGCAAATCACGTCTGCTGTGTGTGTTGCCTCATGTCTCTGGCCATCCACCATGGCCATGTGTGTACATGTGTTGGCCAAATTATTGTGACGGGCATCTATTTCACATGTTTGGGTTGTCCCATATGACATTCACCCATAGATGTCATTTGCTCCACTGACGACAGGGTTATGCAGACAAAGGGTGGTATGTTTGGTATGTGGGATATGTTTTTCCGGCTAGTTAGGCAGTGTTGCAGCCAGACCACTAGATGTCATGGACATGTCAAGATAGCACATCAAATTGTTTGACATTCATAGCAGGGCTATGATCCACACCAGTGAATCCTGTTGGCTGGCCATACTCCAGCTCACTGTGTAGTACTGTTTGTATTCCCCACATGTGTAGTTATGATCTGTAGTACATGTCCCTACAGTGAACAGCACCTCCACCATTGTATGCACAGCTGTCCACACATCTGGTGATGACAGTTTGTGAGGATTCATGTCGGTGATTCACATAGGTTGCAAGTGTTGCACATGGGTAGCCATTGTGATGCATTGCAGGTCCAACCTGTATATTGTGACAGGACCATACATTATGTGTACATGTGGTAAATGGCCACATGGCAGATAGATCTTTGCATTACGATGCCTGATAAATAACAGTCTCACCTGCAACGGGCTGCTGTCACAGCAGAAAGCCAGAGGTACCTAAATGGGAGTAACACAGCAGTATGAGCATTATCCATGCCTGTATGATAGCTACAGGGTGCAATGTGCATGTTAACACATACACCACTACAATAGACTATACTATGGTGTATGCACATGTGTGTATACACAGAGTAGCATACTATAGTATGCGGCATGTGTGTATACATGCCTTGCATATGATGTTACATTACATATTGTACAGTGACACATGCAACTATATGGAATATAGTTGTTATAGGTGCAATAGTGACTTACCAAGCAACTCCAGGCTCAGTGGTTGAGAGACACCCACCTCCACAATATCGGCTAAGGCTTGTGGATGTTGTTCTGCAGGTGTCCCCAGGTTGGCCAGTAGCTCCTCGGTACGTGTGAGTGGGGGCTGGGTTGGTGGTCCACCACCTGTTGCACCTTGCTCCCTGGCGATTGCATTCACACACTGATTTGCCCGTCTAATGAGGTCTGTACAGTGTCTGCACACCTGTTGGTATGTGCGGTTGTGGCCACTCACATCATTAACCCTCCTGCGAAGTTCCATCCACAGGGCATCCCGCTGCTGTGTATCCTGTGGCACATGGCTGAACAGGATATCATGATTGTCATATATGTATGGGATGATGGCCTCATCCTCCAATTGGGTATAAGGGGTTAGCCTTGCACGCGGCATACCTGGAAGATATAATGATGGGAGACAGGTCACAGTAACTCACAGAGACATGCAGAGCTACAGCTGAACATACATGTGTATCGCATTTATTAAGTTTAAATAGTTGTATTTGCAAACCTACATGACACTGATGTGTTTGTGTCACACACATGTGACACTCAGTGTTGAGTGGATATTATCACCATATATGTGTGTGTGTCACCTGATTACATTGCTCATACTCCATGTGGATGCTGTCTTAATGTGGGCATGTCTGTTTGCCTGTACCGGTGTTCCTACCTATCAGCACATGGCTGGATGTGTCCACATTAATGCAGTCGACCTTGATGCTGTGTATATGTCACATATAAAGACTTACACTGCCTTAACGGACATGACCTGTGACCCTGCAGACTTGCTCATGGAAGGTATTACATGTATGTGTTCTGCCATATACATCTACATGGCACTGTACAGCAATTCAACATCCTGCCATGTATCACCTGTGTTGCACATATGATACACATGGGACTCTGGCTAGCCAGATGGTATTTGCAGGGATGGATATCAACTATAGCATGTACAATCAAAGTCAACTAGTAGGCTATATATCCTGGGCCATGTATGAATCTAGAATGAAAGGTCACCTGGCTGCAGCTGACAGGCAGGTCTCTGGGGCCAGGTGGAGCAGTGCCACATAACTGATCCACAGGGTTAATGATACATTAACCATGCAGTCATCACGCCATGTCTGAGAGGGGGGTGATGTGCAGCTTTGCTGGACAGGAATGCATAGTATGGCAGGACTATGTAATGTGTATGGGACAAGGATCTGTCCAGCATGTGGTGATCCTAGTACTAGGAAGGTGGATGTCCATGAAGTATGTGTTTGAGATCAGGATGTGTATGCGTAGCATGTCCAACATCACTGGGTTGGACATGGATTTATTCAGGGTATGCATCATGCTACATAGTGGAGATGGGGAATGGGAAGGCTGGTGTAGGCCATTTGAACATGGCCAATACCCCTTAAAGGAAATATGTGATCTGATATGGGTCACTTGAGTGTTGTGTATGGCTGGACAATGATCTCTATATTCATGGATGGCACCCTGTCATGATTAGGGTTGCCACATATGACTACCTGACAGGTGTGGTAATGTAGCTATCACAGGAAAGACAACTGCCCAGCTGCATCCCTTACACACAGTGTCCATTATGTTGACTGCTGCCTAGGTGTTAGTTCATGGGTACAGGGTTATTAACATAGTGGTGACAATGCAATATGTAGCTGTCAGATTGTGGCCATATGTCACACACACCTCACCCACAAAGCCCCTTCTGTATGTTGTCCACAACACTCTGAGTCGGCTATTGCTCCTAGGTTGTAGTCATTCACATACTTCAATAGGCAGATGCCTTCTGTTAGTCTGTGTGGTATGGACTACAATGAGGGGGAATACAATTATTTAACCCTGTCTTACTGTAGCTGGCACTGGTGTGATGTGCATGTATTATTCAGACACCTTCTGTAGTGTTGGTTCTGCCAGCAGTCCCATTGCAAAGCACTCCTGTGACATAGGAATGTACATCTAGTATACTGAGTGTAGGTGGAACACAGTATGGGTGATGATGTCCCATGACCTGGCAAGGTTATGATATGCAGTGTGAAATCAACCTTACTGTCATCTACATCTTTTCTGATGACATCAAATAATTTGATCAAGGTTCATGGCCTTTCAGACCAGACTCAGCAGGGTAGTAGTGATGTGGTGTCTCCCCCTTTGTGGGTTGTGATACCCGTTGGTGTTCACCATTCAGTGTGTACACAGCCTGACATGAAGCTATGTTTTACATGATGTGTATGTGGAGAGCAACTTGTTTTGCCATATGTGTATGATACAACCTGGGATGTGGACAGCTCCCATGCAGCCTGAGTGCAGCTTGTACCTGCATAGTTGTGGGTACAGGGGCTCTGGGTGTACATGGGTATATGATTGTGTACCTGTTGGGGGGGACAGTGTGTTTATGTTATCCAAGACTCTATCTGGATTGCTTATTCATGCTCAGCACTTATTCAGAACTTGTAAGCATTACGTAAGCTACTAATTACTATAGCACTCAATCTTCCTCATTACCTAGAGGTAAACAGGTTTTGTACATACTTTTCTCACTTGCATAGAGTAAAATAGCTCTTGTACTCACTTTCTTCACTTATCTAAGGGAAATTAGTTTTATATTCAGGCATGTTCAAGGGTCAGCTGCCAGTGTTCTCGCCTGTCTATCTGATGAATTTGGACATCTTGAGGCAATGTAGACATTGCCTCATATACACAGACAACCCTCTCCACCTACCACCCAACACTACAACCTGTGAGAGATGCACATTTCTAGCCAAACTGGAGGTAAAACTCTCTCCAACCAAGCCTGACCCTGACAGTCATTTGGAGAAGGTAAACATTCACACCACACACACTCATCACATAGTCTCACTGAATCGACCCCACCATTAACTGAGAAAACTACTCATGTACCAACTTATTAGCTCAATGCTTTCTGGAATTCATAAACACCAATGCCCTGGATCAACTTATCCACACACCCACCAGGGGCAACAATATCCTAGACCTAGGCATTACCAACATGAGTGACCAGTGTTCCACACCTGAAGTCAACTCCTCGTTAGTCCGATCCGACCATAAGCTGAACACCCTTGATATCCATATCCCACCCCCATCCCCCATTAAGGGAACCACAGTATAATATGTTTATAAAGCCAACTTCATGCTTCTTAAGACAGACGTGATGAACTTCATGACACCCATACAGATGGTCAATACCGTTACAACTGCTGAATCCTACACAAATGCACGCTATAAGCACTTACACGAGTGCATGGATTGTGCTATCCAAAACAGAACCAAGACACTATACTCCTAATTAAGGAAACCAATCTGGTGGTCCCATGCCATAAACAAACTGTACAACAGAAGGAAGACACTGTTGCAAAAGAGAGTACAATCCCATGTGTGGAGGAGCTCCCTGGTCAGCCTCAGTAAGAAGGTGAGATCCCTTATAAGATCCTCCAAAGCTAGCTATGGAAGCAAAACTGCCACTAATTCCAATGACAACCACAAAGCATTCTATAGCTATGTCAAATATCTCGATGTCAACACCCAGATCTGCTCTGAGTTACAGCACAAAGGCACAAACATTACAGAACCAACTGATATTGCCAACATCCTGGCAGATGGGTTCAGTGCTACCTTTCCCCCCTCTCACTCCCTAAAGGGCCCATATCTATACAGGAAGAGTGCAGAGTCCCTGCAATCACAACTATGCAGGTAAAAGCTGCACGCTCCAAAGCCAATATCACAGCATCCATGGGACTGGACAAAATCCCAGGCTGCGTTTTACATGAACTTCACTTAACGTACTGGCTCCCCACCTATGCACCATGCTCAATAATAGCCTCACATCAGGCTTTGTGCCCCCTGAATGGCACACAGCAACAGTTATCCCATTCCACAAAGGTGGCACCACAACGGACCATGGGACCTATTGCCCTATAGGCCTGACTAGCGTGGTCTGCAAGGCTATGGAGCACATCATCATGGATCTCAGTCACAAAGAAATTGGGTACCTCCAAACCTTTGACCCCCTCCCAGTTTGGCTTTGTTAAGGGCAGACCATGCCTCCTAAACCTGGTGGACTTTTTAGAGACAGTTACCAAGGTATTAGATGAGGGTAAGAAGGTCCACACAGCCTATCTTGATATCTCAAAGGCTTTCAACACCATTCCCCGTTCTGGTATTATTGACATACCCATCCGCCTGAACATTAACCCCCTACATCATGCGATGGTTTGCAAAGTGGCTCACAGACAAAACCCACACAGTGGGAGTTGCATACCCTAGGTCTGACTGTATACCAGTTACAAGTGATGTCCCCCAGGGCTCAGTCCTAGGACCCCTCATGTTTGGTATATAATTCTCTGACGTACAGGCAAGTACATGAGGGCTTTGGCTGAAAAGGTTTGCAGACAACTGCAAACTAGGGGCCATAATTGTTTCTCCAGCTGATACGGACACCCTCCAGAAGAGTCGCACTGAGACGGATACCTGGTGTCAATATCATGGCCTCAAGCTGAGTGCCAAAAAGTGCATAGTCATCCCCTTTTAATATAACTAATTACCCGCGGACTACCACATAGGTGCTAGTCTCCTACATACAGAAAAGGTAATAAGGAATCTGGGCACCCCAGTAGATAGCAATCTCTCCTTCGATACCCATAATGACAAGGTTGTTAGAATATCCTTCTACATGGCCCCCCCTAATCTCTAATGGGTTCGCATCCAGAGCAAAGGAGGCCATTGTGCCTCTCTACTCATGACTTATTAGACCCATTAACGGATACAACACCCCATTTAGGATGTACCTTACAAGACAACTGCAACAGCTTGGAAGACCACAACAGTACCACACCAAGAGGATTACTGACCTCAAACAGATGACCTATGCAGCCCAACCTAAGAGACTCCGGCTGTACTCAGTTGCATACCGCATACTCACAGGTGGTCTCTGCTTGACATACAAGGCCCATGTCCAACCCAGTATTGCTGGATATGCTCCACATAAACAGAAGCCCCTGAGAGCCACATGCTCTAGGGATATACACCTAACCACAACGATGACTAGGACATGCTGGAGACTCCCCATGCTTTGGAACATGATTCCAATGTACATCAGGCAGGGCCCCTCACTATTGCTCTTCAAGGGAAACCTTGATGGGTGGATGGGAGACAGACATGTACCCCAGGGATCACTGCAGTCACTCTGCTGGACAGAGGCACAGGGAATTAATGGTTCTGCCATTCAGAGGCACAGGGAACTAACCTAAGGGGGTGGCGAAAGCCAACATACTCTAGCTAGGCTTATAAATACACCTTTCATTGGGTACATGCCGGTTTGTCCTATTTCCACACATTTTTCCACACAAACCTTTTGGGTTTTAACTGTCAGTATACACAACTGCCATTGGTACATCTCAGGCAGCTTAGTGGTAGGTTATTGTGAAGATTGTGTACATGGTTGCGTGTTCTAATCCTGGCAGTGGTACTTTTACCTCTCAGAGCAGGCACTGGTAGTGCAAGGGGGATTAACGCACATTTCAGCGGTTGTATGTTCCAAATGTTTATTATTCTGTGGAATACTACCTATATATGCAAGCTGTGGTTAAGGTATGTTATGTAATATGTAAATCATCTGAGAAGATTCCTGTCATGGATACTCCCCATTATTTGGAACTACATCCCTGATTACATTATACAAAACCCCTCACTAACACTCCAGGGAATTCTTGCAGAGTGGGTGTGGAACAGTGGATACACCCCAGGGATCCCGCAATTGGCTCTGCTCCACAGAGGGATAGTTAGTTAATCAATGGGGTGGCGACAACAGACACTTTTTGGCTATGCTTATGAGTGGCCATGGGCAGTTAGGCATGTACCTATCTATGAACCTATACATACAGTATGGACACATGCTGATAGCTTAATTTACTGTTCAGGTATTGACGTACCTTGTGCCGATGGCAGTTGTGTGTACAATAGCTGAGGGCTACCAATGTAGGATGCACACAGTAGACCACCTATACATGACAATTTACAGGTGGTCATGTGTGTGTGCCATCCATGTTTGCTGTGTGGGCAGGTGGAGAAGGGTGTCAGTCCATAAGTGCCTATACTGTCAGTGTGTGTGCTATACGTTCCCTCTTTGCCAAGGCATGGGCATACTGGGCACACCTCCATCTGCCTACTGGGGCTGGCACAGGGTGTTCGTGGTCTGAGTCCCTCTGTGCCTGTGGGGCCCTTGGCAATGGGGGTGGCCTGTGAGGGTCTTCACCATTCTGTCCCTGCTGTAGCTGTTTCCGCAGGATCATATTGTGTAGCATGGCACATACTGTGAAGATGTGGGCATACTTGCCTGGAGAGTACTGCAAGGCTCCACCAGATATGTTCAAGCAATGGAACCTTGATTTCAACATCCCAAACACATGCTCATACCTCCCAACCGTCCTAAATTCCTTGGTTTTTACTGAGTTTTGGGGTCAAAATAAAGGGGTCCACAATTCCCGAGTGGCACCCTAATTTCCGACTTTCCAAATTTTTTTCTTTTATTTCTTTATTTTCTGTTTTTTTTAGACTGACATCATCGCACGGGGGGTGTGTGCAGTGACGTCAACCATGTGAGCAGGCTGCCAGCCTGTCAGGTTTCAGAGTAGAGGGCTGAGAAAGTAGGGCTGCTGTGCTGGTATGTTATGCTATTGCATGCATGCTTGGCTAGCGGCTAGCCTAAGTCTCTGATGCTCATACTGTCTCACAAGTCACACATGCAACTCACAAAGTCACAATCTTTTCTTCACAAATATTTATATATATTTGTTTAAATGAGTCAGACTCAGAGACTGAGTGCCCGGCCCGCCGCCATGCCCAATTGCCCAGTCGCTGAGTCCTGACACTGTGTGCTTTTATCATACATACTGACAGTCTCAATCACAACTCACAATCTTCACAAATGTTTAATTTATTTATATGACAGTGCCCGGCCCGCCATGCCCTGTTAGTATAGTCTACACACCCCGCAGCCCCCGCCCGAGTTCCCACTCCTCCCGACACCAACAAGTCAAGAAGATAAAGAGAGAGATGGATCAAATGATTCAACTGAACTCTCTCCGACCGTTTGTTCCACAATCATGTCGCCAACAACAAGTTCATCAGTGTGCTTCTGAGTAGTGACTGACTGCTGCTGATGTGCTGTGCTGAGTGCTACTACTACTGCTCAGTGCTCACCTCCTCGCTCGCCTCGCACACGTCAGTCAGTCATGGACAATGGACATCGATTCACAGTCGCACACACACACACACACACACACACACACACACACACACACACACACTTAGAGAGAAGTACTTAGAGTCTAGAGAACTTACTTCCTTAGAAGAACACTGACTCTATCTATAATATATCTTCTAGACTACTATAAGTGTGTGTGTGTCAGTGCCGGAGTAGTGAACTCAGGGAGGCAGCTCGGCTGGGAATGGGAACGAAGACAGAGAGTTGAGTTGTTAAACTCCGTGGCCCGCGGGACTCGGCTGAGGCTCTGCCGACTGCAGTGCCGACTCGACACTCGAGTTGAGCTGAACTTAGTAGTGTTGTTGTGAATGTGATGAAAATTTTTGTGAGTGAATCAGTGTCAACTCAGTGAAGTGAACACAACAGTCAGAAACAGAAGTTCCGAATGCTGTGACAAAGTTACTGAACCCTTGGTCCCTTCCTTGCCAAGTTCCAACCCTACCCAAATAACCCAATCCATTATAATACACAAGTTAACACACATTAGACAGGGTTAAAGGACAGCCCTGCTGGAGTCGGACACTGTCATGGCACTTGGACAGGAGTGGACTCCAAAATTCGCTTGCAATTTGCAAAATAAATCTCCTATCCACTCCAAAATCCTGCAGAAACTTCCTAAAACCTAAATGCTGCTGTGTTCAAAACAACAGGGAAAAGGATTACAGAAACATGGCATACATGCCGCATGGGGCGGGGGCTGGGCTATTTCTTAATCTTCTTAATAAAAAGATAAATATTCTAAATGTTCTAAAGACATGCTTCTGGAGCATTTCTCCCCGGGCCTCCGCTGAAAACAGGATCTGTGGAACCTAGTCGGACTTTCCCGGTCAACAAATGTTAAATAAATAGATAAAATAAAAATAAAATAAAGATTAATTTAGGTACACCAGACCGGTGCAATCACAGTCAGTCAGCGGCATTGGTTGGAGTCGGACTTTTTAACTTATAAAACTAACTGTCTTGTCTTCTGTTCTCTCTCCCTAGTAGACTTACTTAGGGATCATTCGTGAATGTGATCGTGACTAAGAATTTGTCAAAATTAAAAAGAAAAAATAAGTTTGATTAATCTAGGAATGTAATGTCAGAAACCGCAGTCTCTGAGTCTGCATTCTGCAACAAGGAAGCAAGTAACACCTTACTACTAAGTCTTTGTGCTGTACCGTGGCCGCCTGCCTGGTCTGGTGATGCCTGAATGTGTTACACATTTACAAAGGTAATATAACTTACACACTGAATTTACTGATAAATGTTACACAGTCAGTCTTGTAGTTAAATGTTAATTTACAGCACAGCAGGTTGCAGACTTGCAGGCACACAGAGTGCGTGCGAGTAGAGGAGCCTGAGTTCACAGTCAGGTGTTAATTCTTTTCATTCTTTATCTTCTTGATTCTGTCATCTTGCTTGAGTGAAGAGGAGACAACAAGACAAGTAGTCACGAGCCCCACGTACACTACTGATGCTAAAATGTAAATAAAGAAGTCAAAAATGTAATTTACTACTTTGTTTACATTTTAGCAGCAGCAGACCAGCCCCAGCAGCAGTGCACGTGCTGATCATGCCAGTGTAGCCCTATAAAGAGAGAGAGGCGGTCTGGCAAGACTTGACAGACAAATACAAAACACAGAAGAACAACACGGAAGACGTTACTGAAGAAAAGAGAAGCCTGGGCTGGCTTAGAGCATTTGATTGATTGAACAAGCATACCAGTGACAGATTTTGACAGTCCAGCAACACTAGAGATTTGAAGCAGGTGCGCGGGTCAGTGCAGCTAACAGTTTTTAGGGCAGGCTACTACAAATTAGCACTAGCAGACAGAGAATCAGAGAAGAAGAGAGTCATGTTTTTTTTATTTTATTTAAAATAATAATTTTTTTCTGTTTGTTTACTTAAGTTGGCTTAATTACAACAGCAGCAAACTGCAGCATATATACTAGCAGTTGGCATTTTTTGCTATTGAAGTTGTGTTAGTGGTGGTGGTGGGTGAGGGGTAAGTTAATTATTCTGTTCTTCCTGGTTTACTGTATGGATTCCTGGTGTCTGTGACAGTGGGACCCGGTCCAAGTCAGAAACTGAGTCGGAGAGAGTCTTCTAGTCATCATCATCATTTATTTATTTTATTTTATTTATTTGAAGTTTGTTTGCCAGGATGGTCCATTGGGCCAAGTGAACCCATTTTCAATGGAGTCCTGGGGAGAAAAGCTCCATAGGTACAATATCAAGTAACAATATATAAGAGTAATACAATAGCACAATGTCAGGAAAAGAATAAAAATAAAATAAAATAAAGTAAAAAAAAAAAATACAATACAATATAATAATGCAATAAAATAAAGTAAAATGCAAAACAATATTGTAATAGTATGTAAGATTGAACAGAAGAGTACATATAAGCATGTGAGAATGTTAATACAACAGGAATTTTTTAGGAATGTTAAAGGAAGGAAATAGTTAGAAGTAAATGCAGAAGAATATAGACTTAAGAGATTATTTACGGTGTGTATTCCCACAGGGATGTGATTATAGACTGGGGAGGTAAGGTAGTAGCTGGGATGTTATGTAGGATGGTACATGAGCATTCCCAGTGAGAAGATAAGTATGGGTGATAAGGAAGTAGCTGAGATGTTATGTAGGATGGGAACATGAGCATTCCCAGAGAGATGATAAATGTTTGTGTAGGAGAGTTTTGAAGATGGGAAGGTTGCTGGTGCTGCGGATATGAGGTGGGGGTGAGTTCCAGAGACAGACAAGGGAAAATGAGAGTAAGAGTTTGCCTGCTGGACGGGCAGGTTTGTGGAGTTCAATTAGGTTCTGAGTGTTGGTTCTAAGGGGTCTGTTAGGTTGGTGTATGGTGAAGGTTGAGGTGAGTGAGGGACAGAGAGAGGGCTTGAAAATGAGCTTATGAGCATGAGTTAGTTGAGTGTAGTTAAGGTAGTTAGGGAGCTCTAGCCAGTTTAGTTTATGTAGGGCAGTACAGTGATGGGAGGAGGATCTGTGGCCAGTGGTGAATTTAGCGATTTTGTTGTAACAGGAGGAGAGTTTAGTTTTGGTAGAGGATTTTAGGTTGGTTAGAAGTGGGGCCCCATATAGGAGGGAAGGGATTAGATATGTGGTAGACAGGAGGAGTCTAGTGGATGGAGAGAGGAAGCGAATATGGCGATAGAACATACCAAGTTTTTGGTGTGTTTTTTTAATGTTTGTTTGTATGTGGGAATCAAAACTAAACTGATTGTCAATGAGAGCTCCTAACAGTTTAGCAGAGGAAACAACTTCTATGGATGTGTTGTTGTGACTGGTTATAAGGAAAGAGTTTATGTTGATAGTTATGTTTTTGGATGGGGTGAATATCATGAGTTTGGTTTTGATGGATTTAGAGCTAGGTGGTTTTCATGCATCCATTTTTCAGTTGTTGAGAAGGCATCATGAGTTAGTTTTAAAAGGGAAGGAATGGAATTAGCAGTACAGATAATTGTAGAGTCGTCTGCATATTGGACTATTTTAGCATTTGGGATACTGTGGTGGAAGTCATTAATGAAGATGTTGAACAGTAGGGGCCCTAATATGGAACCTTGGGGTACTCCAGTGACTGTGTTGAGGAATGAGGAGGTAGTTTTCTTCCATTTAACTGATTGTTGCCTATTGGCAAGTTAACTTGTAAACCAGTTGATACAGGAGGATGAAAGATGTAGGTTGGAGAGTTTGGTCAGGAGTAGGGAGTGGGAGATGGTATCAAATGCCTTAGATAGGTCTAGGAGGAGGGTGGAGACAATTTGGTTAGAATCTCTAGCTTTATTTACAGTTTTGAGGAAGGAGAGTAGTGCAGTAGTGGTGCTATGACCAGGCCTGAAACCATGTTGTGTTGGGGTTAGTAGGTGACTATTGATGAGGTAAGGTAGTAGTTGTATGCAAATGCATTTTTCCAGGAGTTTGGAGATGGGAGACAAGATGGCTATGGGCCTAAAGTTAGAGATGTTATTATTGTTACCTCCTTTGTGGAGGGGAATAATGTAGGCTTTTTTCCAAATTTGAGGTACATAACCTTCTTGGATTGACCTATTTATAAGTATACAAATAGGGAACGCGATGTCATCAGCAGATGTTTTTAGGAAGAAGGAAGGGATGTTATCAGGGGCATTCGAGCAAGGTTTTAATTTGAGAAGGAGTTTTTTTATGGTAGATACAGGTATGGGTTTGAGAGAGAAGAGAGGGGTGTGGGAAGAGGAGGAATCTGAGGAGGAAAGGGTGGTGGGAATTTCTGGTTGGTGAGAGGAGTTGTTTGTGAATGATGATGTTAATTTAGATATGGAGTCAATGAAGAAGCTGTTAAACTGGGAGGCTAGGACAGTATCAGAAATATTGTGATCAGGGTGTGGGTTTTCTTTTTTGCCTGGGTTGAAGAGGGAGGAGATGCTGTCCCAGAATTTTTTGGGGTTGGTCTTGTGATTGTTTTGGAGGGTAATATAGTAGGATTTGTGGTCAGAAGTGATAAGTTTCTTAACTTTATTGCGAAGTATTTTGTATTCATTTAGGGTGGCTGGGGTCTTGTATTTATAGTGTTTTTTCAAGGCTTTGTCACGGAGGCGCATGATAGCTAAGGTATTTTTGGTTAGCCATGGGATAGCATTGCTTTTGATTCTTTTTGTTTTAGGGGTGCCAGGGTGTCTAGAAGGTTCAGGAATGATGTGTTAAAGTAGGAGACAGCTTCATCTAAGGGAAGTGTATTTAGGGGATTCCAGTGAAATGTTTTAAGTATGTCTGAGAAGGTGTTGGGGTTAAAGTTTTTTAAGGAGCGCACAGAGATGGTGGTATGTGGTAGTAGTAGGGATGGAGAGTGACGGTGGGTGAAAGTAGGAAAGTGGTTACCGAAGGAGTCAGGGAGTGTACCGCTACTGGAGATAAGGTGTGGGTGTGATACCAGAATCCAGTCTAGGGTGCTTCCAGAGGAATGGTCCTTGGATGGTCTGGTTAATGTATCAATTAATTGATGAAAGTTGTAAAGGTTTATATTTAGGGGGTTTGTAGGGCATTGGATAGAGGACCAGTTGATGTTAACGTCACCTAGGATAATGGTTTCATAGGTAATGTTGGTGGAGAGCCAGAAGAGGATGCCCTCAAGGATAGGTATGTTATCGCCAGGAGGGATGTAGAGGGAGGCTAAGCAAATTGTTTTATGTTTGTTAAGCTTGAGTAGGGTTAGAAGTATTTCAGCATTAGCAAATTGGGGAACTGATTTTGAAAATGGGGTAACTGAAAAGGATGAGGAGTAGAGTAAAGCAACTCCACCTCCTTTTTTGTGGGTTCTGTCTTTCCTGATGATATTGTAGTTGGGAGGGGTTATTTCTGAATCATTTATGGATGGTTTTAGCCATGTTTCAGAAATTGATAATATGTCAGGATTGTTATGAAGAAGCCAGGCATGGAGGTTAGGGATTTTGTTACATATACTTTGAGCATTTAATGCTGAGAAGGAGATGGCTTTTGTGGATGTTGGTGTATTGGAGGGGAATGTTGAGGGACTACTGGAAGAGGGGCCAGGGTTAGGGTGTATATCACCAGAAAGTAGGGTGATGGTAAGTTGGTGTAGGTGAAAATATAGGTAATTTGAGAGTTTAGTGTATAGTTTAAGGGTTATATATTTTGTGGAATTATCGCATGTTTGGCTAGGAGTAATATGTTTGTTGGTTATAAATAGTTTGAAGGGAAAGAGTAGGGAGGGTTTGCATGAGTATAGGTGAGGGCTTATGGAGGTGGAGGAGTGTGTGTGTAGTTGAGGGATTGAATTAGTTATGTGATAATAGGGGGAGTGGATAGTAGTGAAGGGTTTGGTGATGTATGTTAGATAGGATAAACTGAGTAATAGTAGTAGCTGGGTTACAAGTGAGGAAGGTTTTGTTAGCATTGCTGTAATTAGGGTTGTTGGGATGATTGGTGTGAGTGGAGTTTTGTAAGGTTAGGGGTGGTGATGGTAGATGACTGAGAGGTGGTGATTAGGGGAAGGGAGATAGAGGTTAATTAGAGTGGGTGTGGCTAGTAGAGTTTAAATGTAGATGTAGTGGGGGCGGGTGGGAATTGGGGGCAGGGTAGGGGAGCAGAGTGAGCCCATAGGGCGAACGGAGCGGGATGAGCTGAGAGATGAAGACCAGGATAAGGCAAGAGAAACAATCAGTAAGGATAGGTGAAGAGATACAAGGTAAGGATCGTAAGGTAAGTAGTCAGACAGGTTATGGATGGGTGGAGAGACCAAGGAGGAAAGAAATGTAGAATTTACAAGGTGGAGGGGTAGAGAAATTAGTTGGAGATGTTATCTTTTTCTAGGTTTTCCTTGCTGAGTGTAAGGTTAGAGCTAAGAGATTAGGGTGAAAAAGTTAATGGATGGGAGCAGCCATCTGCTGCCCAAGGTGGGTAATTACAGATATATGGAGCAGCACAGGGATGAAAGGAGGGGGAAATATTTAAGGAGCTAAAGGGGGTTAGGGTCAATATTGGGCTGCTGGCTATCACATGCTGGGTAAGAAAATAACATCAAGGAATGGCACAAAAAGACTGAGCAGAAAAGATTCTGTCTTTTCTAATTGGAGCTCCTTACTTAGTATTTAAGTGTTTTGTGTTTAGATTTAAGATTAGATCATGTATCATGTCATGTTATTATGCAGACTGGGCACAAAAAGAATGACTCATCATTCATCTTTCTTCATCTCACTCTCATCAAGTCAACTCATCATCATGAAAAAATGTATTTCCTCTGCTGCAGCTGCTGCTTCTTCCTCTGGCTCCTCCAGCAACAGCAGGTAAGGAAAAAAGATAAGAAAGAAAATATTGTTGTATTATGTATGTTTTTTTTTTACTTACTTGAGTAGTTTTCAGTCATAACAACTAAACTAACTCAGTGAAGTATGAAGTTAGTAGTAGAGTAGACTAGTCTGTGTGTCACTCTGTCTGATATGTATGTTTTATACCTCAGAAGGATTTAGGAACTGAATGAGATTGAATTTGAAGTTATGTTATGTAGTATGTTACGTATCTCTTCAGAGAATTGCTGTTGTGTTGGAGAGACAGTGCAAAGTAAACTAAAGTAGAGGTGATGATGATGATGATTAGTCGAATGACACAGATGGAGTGGGACTGTGGGACAGTGGGAGCTTGAAGTAGGGGGGAACTTGGAAGGGATATAGCTGCAGAGAGCAGCACTGATGGGTTGGGTTGGGTACCCCTTTGTGTAGGCAATGTCAAGTCAACCTTTCAGTGCAAGAAATATGGACAAAGCCAGAAAAAATGGGAGGATGGGAGTCACAGGACAAAGAAGGCCCAAAAATAAGGACATAATTTAAATATTGCTCCAATAAACTTAGAAAGTTAGTAGAATAACAGGATTTGCATTATTATGTTTTTCTGAAGGATATAAAGTCTGAAACTCCAATGTCCGTCATTGTTTAGTATTATTTATTGACTGAATACTGACTTTCAATCTTCAGTAATTCTGCCAGAAAATCACAAATTTTATGAGGAACAGAGTCAGAGCCAAAAATATCAGTAAAAAGTCTGGACATTCTGTGAAAATCTGTATAGAGGTATGAACTGAAGGAGTCAGGACTGGAGAGAGCAGAGGGGGACTAGGGAGATGGATATATTGTGTGGCTGACTGGCTGTGTGTGGTTGTAGATGTATTGTTTGTTTTTGTTTACAAACATGATGTAACCGCTGGCCTGGAAGTGGATGTGCTACAGCTTAGAAACCGAACTAAGCATGATGTCCATGGTTTGGTTTTTGAATGCATGTTACAGGCTTTTCTGTAATCTGTGCTGCAAGCTGGATTATAAATTCCTTCTTGTTTATTTATTCATTTATTTGTGTATTTGTTTAGATGTTTCCTGCTTAGCTACAATATAAGACAGTAAAACATGAATGAGTTATACAGGCAATTACATTACATACAATTCAAGGACATAGTAATATCAGGGAAAAAAAACATTTATTTCACCTAAAAGGAGCAGCAGCAGATATAAACCAAACCAGCTAGCCTATCCTCCCACCTCATGACATGAACCCATTTACTTTTATGTGTTGCTTACAGTTCTTTTGTATTTGAGCATAGGCCATAGACGTATTCATCATCATAGTTCATAGTCTCACAGACACATACACACAACACACCTAATCCACTATGCATTTATTGCTTTGTATTTTCTGGCTGGTTGGTTGGTGTATTTGAAGCTTCATAATCAGGGGGAGATGGTCATAAGTCAAAGAATTATATTTTTAACAGATTTGCTCAACCATTAATTCTGTCTTTTCTAATTGGAGCTCCTTACTTAGTATTTAAGTGTTTTGTGTTTAGATTTAAGATTAGATCATGTATCATGTCATGTTATTATGCTAGACTTGCATTGAGAAAGTGACACTGACTAAGCTTGCATGTGAATGAGCAATTGAGCATGTTAATGTTGATTGTTGAAGCGATTTAAAAAGGTGCACAGTGCTTTCTGTTATTCTGGAGTTTTTTTATGCATTTATTGCTGGTTGCTATGGTACTGTCATTGATGTGCTAAAGCTGTTTTTATTTGATTTTATTATTCCTACACTACTGTAAGGGAAATGAATATTTAAGATGTGATTTGTTTGAAGAAATATTTAAAGTGCCCCCCCGGCCCCCCCTGTGCCTGACAATAAATGAGATAAAAGCGTGAACAGTAAGTCTTGTTCATTTTTATTCATAGTGGGTGCACTGGGTGGGGGTGGGTGTGCTTACTTTATTTTGCTTACTCATGTATTAATAGCAGCCATTGTGGGCATGGGCAGTATGTAGAACAGACTATAGTCTCCTGAAACCATAAAACACAACATGTTTACTGTGTTAAGAAAAAATAGGATTTATAAATCAGCAGAACAACAAAGCAGAAGTAAGTGTGTGCACTGTACTGTGCAGTGTATGGTATACAATATGATATGCATTTGTCTTGCAAGTTGCCAGTGACATTTTTGTAAATTGTAAATGGGAATGGGATTATTACACGATTGCAGTAATATATAGTACAGTACTACAGTTATATACATGGAAAGTGACATATTGTACATCACTTTTTCTGCAGACATGCTTCATGTAAACGAGCAGTTTGTTTGGCAAGAAACACTTGTGTCCTAATAAACAGATTATTGTGGATTCTTGTTTGTGGAGTGGATGAGTGCATAGTGGTCCCTCTCGTCCTGGTCCATCGTGTAGTAGTGTCACCAGACCTCCCTTTTGTCATTATTACCTGTTCTGCTGCGTAAGGGTGTTTTGTAGCTGCTGTGCTGAGCCTGTGAAATAATTTTGATAAAATGTAATGTGAGATGTGACATGTAATTGCATTTTGAGACAGAAATGAGGACAAAGACCTGCTTCATTAATTCATGGATGGATGGATCCTATTCCTGTGGGATTTAAATATTTTTATTGTTTTTATTATTTCACAGAAAACGTAATGGTATTAAGGATTTTTTATACTCTAGTCTATGTAGACCTAAATAACATTACTTGTGTAATGTTCTCCTAAGTAAAATGTTACAGACTTGGACATTTTCTGTTATTAAAAAAAAAATTATAATGCAGGTCAAGTATTAATAATACCTGTCATGAAGGGCACCACCAGTACAGAACCCATATAAGTGACAGGCCTGGCAATTCCCAAGCCAGCATATGGGAGCAAACTGGGAAGAGGCTTTTTTACAGATGTGTTCTTCAGGTTTGCCAACACAAGCATCTTAGCTTGGGGAACATGTTATATATTATACACATTTGTGCATGTTTGCTACAGATCTGAAAAGCAGCAGTCAGACATCCACTAGCTACTTTCTGTGTTCTATTTTGCTAACTGGGTAGTAGGTTGTCCTGAATGTGTGCTGCTGCTGCAGCCAGCTGTAGTCCATAATATGTGTTCAGAAATGAATACACATAATTCACAGTTTCGGGTTAATTTTGGATTCTGTGCACATTGTTGAGTAACTGTGTTCTGCTTTTTACAAAGTACTTACACTAACACTTTCACATGGGCCAGTTTCTGCAATGTGTACAGAGTCTGTACTGTAGATATAAGACATTATATAGTTAAAGTAGAACAGCTGGTGAATGGTGATGATGAATATGGTACATGTTTGCTGTGTTTGTATGCATATCTGTGCTTCTGTGTAAGCCTAAATCAGGTTTCTGTGTAATTGTGTCCCACTCCCACCACCACCATGACATTTCACACTGACACCGTGCCTATCAAGCATATACATATAGCTGTCTTTCTCTGCTATGAAGAACATATGAATTATAAAAAAAATCGTGCATGCCATGCATATATAAATGCTGTACTAGGTGTGTGTGTGTGTGTGTGTGTGTGTGTGTGTGTGTGTGTATCTGTGTGTGTGTGTGTGTGTGTGTGTGTGTGTTTGTCTGTAAGTTGTAACTGTGTACTTCATTGCTGTGCTTGATTGTCTGAGTGACTGACTAGCTGTGCTCATCATAAACCCTCTCCCTGTCTATTTAATGAACTTACTTGATTGTAGAGTAAAGACTGCATACCTCTCAATCTTTTAGTGCAAGAAATCTGGGCAAAGCAAGCGTACAAATTTGGGGTGAGCAAAGGCTCAAAAATGGGGACAGAGAGAGTCAGACAGAATTTAAATATTGCTTTTATAAGCTTGGAACGTTGCTAGAATGACACGTTATGTATTAGCAGCAACAGCATGCATTTTCTGAATGATATGAAGTCTGTAACTCAAATGAATGTCATTATTTAGTGACTCCAGTCCAATCTTTAGTCATTTGCCAGCAGAAACCACACATTTTATAAGGGTCAAAAACCAAGGAGCAAAACAGGAGGCAAAAAATCTGCACATTCTGTGAAAATCTGTACAGTTGAGAGGTATAGATGCCAAAAGCATAATTTTTCTTAATCACCCTACCTCCAGTCCCAAGCCAGCTGACTCACCTAACTGCTTCATGTTTGTTTGTCTTACACTGACTGGTTGCTGCATGATGGCATGTTTGGATTTTACAGGACTTCACAGAATACTAGTTCTGATGCAGCTGCACCCATAGCTGGCCTTAGGCATAGGCCAACTAAGCGGCCGCCTAAGGCGCCACTTTAGTTGGGGCACTTTAACAGTATTTATTTGGTGTAGGTAGACCAGGATGGAGGCACAGGGTGGTGTGGTGGGGGGGTGCCGTTGTGCCCTCTGCCTAGGACACCAGTTTACCTAAGGCCACTCCTGGCTGCACCTGTAGCCCAACTTGGCTCAAGAAGCAAAAAGACCCCCAGAACCAGTGTGACCCCCATTAAGGAGTCCAAGGGTCAATTTGGGCAAGCAGACATGGCTGAAGGTGAAAAAGGTAAGACCTGTTCTCTTCTCAGTAATATCCAAGCCTTCTTCTACCTCGAACCTCTCTTGAGTTGTAGCTAGCTAGCTGGCATGGCATGCCCTTTCTTTTTATCATGAACAGTTACCTTCTAATACTTCTATTAAAAATATTCATCTATTCCCTCACCTTTACTCATAAAACAGTAATAGTATTAATTGAGAATTTGTTTCTTTTTTTACAGTTGTTAAAATTGTATTACTATGATTATTTAGTTACACAGCTATGTTTATTGACCTATAATGTAAATATTTTCTATTTCTTTAAATGGTTAATCTTATTGTAATGTTTATGGAATGTGGAGCTTTTCTCCCGGCGGGCCTCGGCTCTGCTGAAAAAGGGTGATTTGATTTCCAGCTCAGTTGGACAATCCCGGTCAGTAAATGTAAAATAAATAAAAATATGTCTGTGTTAGTAATATAATGTGGTTTAGTTTCAGCATAATTTCTGTCATACTTGGGGGGGGGGTTAAGTAGTTTTTTCTTTCATTTTACAAGTAGGTCAGGTGGTGACTCAGGTCCAGGAAAAAATAATGTCTTCTTCATTTCAAGCTGTACCAGTAGCAGTACCATCCACAAACATTGCAAGTGAGGAGGACCCAGTAATCATCATCACCCATGAGCAACCAGAAGCAGAAACACCTAAAGATGGAAAAGGTATTGGGTGTTCTCTGTCTCTCTCTGTCATATTTCTTTACTAGTAGTAGTAGTAAATATGTGAGATAATCAATGTCTTCATCTTCATGTTTACTTACAGGAGTTTTTTGTGCTTATTTAACAGGTCATGTTGATAAGAAAAGAAGACTGTCTTCATTCCAAGCAGCTTGGAAGATGTCATTTGATTGGCTAAGTGAGAGCAAGGTTGGGCAAGGGTATGCATTCTACAAAGTATGTCACTGCAATATTAGTATTGGCCATGGAGGATGCCATGATCTGCACAGGCACATGGAGACAGAGAAGCACAAGATAAATGCAAAGCAGGCATCTGGAAGGAAAGTGACAGATATGTTTGCCATCCAAGCCCAACAGGCAAGTATAGCTCAGAAAGTAATAAGCGCTGAAGTGGATTTTATTTTCACACTTGCAGAGCACAACCTGCCCTTTAGTGCTGCAGATCATCTGCTGAAACACATGAAAAAACACTACGGTGATCATGAAGTGTGGAAGAAGGTGAGCTGTGGGGTGACTAAGTCTGCATGCATAACACGTGATGTCCTGGGTCCAAAATATTAGGAAGATGCAGCATCAGTTTGTCGGAAGCAGCCTCATTGTATTTATTTAGATCAGAGCACTGATATGGGGGATAATAAACTCCTTGAGATTCTAGTTGGATTTTTTGACCAGGCAAAGGGGAGAAATGTTGCTCGGTTCTTAGACATGCCCAACTGTGTGGTAGGTACAGGTGAAGCGATATACAACTGCCTTATGGAAACTCTTCACAGATTCAGTATTCCAGTAAATAATATGGCTGCATACTCCTCAGATAATGCTGCAGTCATGGTTGGTAAATACAATTCTGTACTGTCACGATTAAAGACTGTCAATCCTGATCTCTTCAGTATGGGTTGCCTGTGCCATATAGTAGACCTTTGCATCAAATCAGGTTTGAAAGCAATGAAATCACATGTAGAAGAGTTAATATCCGACATTTATAATCACTTTTCACATAGTGCACAGAGGCAACAGAAGCTAAACAAATTTGCATTGTTTGTTGACATTGAGCCACTTGTACTTATCAGACATACCCCCACTCATTGGCTGAGTCTTCACAAAGTTATAAAGCGAATACTGGACCTGTGGCCTGCACTTTTATCATACTTCCAAACATGTGAGCCCCGGTCACACAGAATAGACCTCATAACAGAATGGCTAAACAGTCATCAGGTAAAACTGATATTCCTTTTCCTGAAGTATGCTATGGAGTCTCTCCTTAAGTTCAATGTGCAATTGCAGGCCAGAAGTAGTCAACTTTTAACTCTGTATGTTGATATCACACATCTTCTACAGGTGTATGCAACCAGGTTATTTAAGCCACATGCTGCTGTACAATTTCTAGATAATGTCAGTACTACCAGCAATTCTTTTTATGAGGATGACAACAATATTTTGCAGCAGCAGCGCCTTCATGTTGGATCTAATGTTGAAAAATATCTGCATGACAATGGTGATGACATATTTGGTACTGTAAGAGAGCACACCTTCTATAAACAAGTAAAAGCATTTTATGTTGCAGTCCTCCTGAAAATGAAAAAAACATTTGCCTGTTGGTGATGCTGTACTGCAAAATATTGCCAGTGTATTGGACCCTTCTATAAAATTAGATCTTGACATTGAAGTTATAACGAACATTGCAACTCGTGAAGGACTTTGCAAGTCATGGGAAGAGCATTCTCAACTTAAGACTGAGCTTGGCATATACCAAGTTGTTAACATCAAGCTGCCACAGCAACAGCACAGCCAGGAATTTGAAACAGATAAATGTTTCCTCAGGTACTGGTCAACAGTCCTACAAAGCCCTGAAGCAAAACGAATATCTCTTTTTAAGCAGCAAATTTTAATGCTGCTTTGTTTGCCACATTCGAACAGTGAACCTGAGCGAGCATTCAGCATGGTGAGAAAAGTTAAAACAGATCTGAGGCAGTCATTACATGCTAAAATACTTAACTCATTGCTAGCAATCAAAATGAATGAGGACAGTGACTGTTTTTCTGTGGAATTCCCACCACACATTCTACAAGCAGCAAAAAGGGCAACTTTAGCATACAATAGAGAACATGCCCTCCAGACCCAGAACCAGGCAGCACAAACAGACCCAGAAGGGCCATCAGTGCAGAAGGTGAAGAAGAGCAAGAGGAAGTAAATTAATCCATCATGTTGTAAGATTGTGTGAGTGAGTCACACAGTCTCACTGTCTCACAGATCATGGATTGCTTCCAAGCTTCCTCCTTTTGCTCTGTGACATGTGACTTGACTTGACTTGAGTATTTTAAAAAGAAAATGGTTGGTTATTTTGGTTGCTATTTTTATTTCATTTTAAGTCTGTGGTTAATTTATTTTTAATTTGGTTGCTATTTATTTCATTTTAAATATGTGCCTGTGGGGTCATTTATTTGGTTGCTATTTTTATTTTATTTTAAGTGTGTCTTATTTTTATTTATTTTGAATTTGGTTGCTATTAACTTGCTATTTTTATTTTATTTTAAGTCTGTGACTCTGTGTGGCTGTGTGGGGTTATTTATTTTGAATTGGTTGCTTGCTGCTACTATTTGTATTTCATTTTAAGTCTGTGTGTGTGAGCTAGACTGTCTGTGACTGAGATGACTTTGTATTTACTTAGCTTAGTTAACATCATTTGTCAATTGTCATTTTGTATTTATTTAAGTTTTATTGTATACACAAGTTGATCTTATTCTTATTTCATTTTGATTTATTAAAATTTTACACACCACACCACATACCACCAGTGCCACCACAGCACAGCCACCACTATTTGTTGTCAGAATTTGTTTGTTTTAAAAGTGTGTAGTAGTTAGTACTAGTAGTACCAGTAGTACTAGGCTAGCAGTGCCAATAACTAAGTAAGTAGTAGTAGTAGACTAGTTAGGTATTAGTACTATATAGTGTACAAGACAGAGTAAATTTTATATTTATTTATTTAGAGAACTTTAGTTTAAGTTTTATTTTATACAAGTTCAAATGTCATTGTGATTGTTATTGTTCTTGTTCAGTGTTATTTTTCTAAAATAATATTGTATTTTAGTTTTGCAAATTTGTACAAGTTCAAAAATTAATATAAATAATATACTATTCCTCTTATTTTGTGTTTCATGATCATATTTTGGTTGTCTGTTCTTCACTTTGCATGTAAATGCTTGTATCCCAGAATTCCATTGGAGTTGGCGGGGCTGCATAATAATGTATGCAGATTTTATGTTAATTAGTGTGCGGATTTGTACCTATTTTTCATGAGTCTTGTCCAGATTTTTGATGTTTCCAGGTTGAGAGGTATGCACGTGCTCTATGATGATGCTGGTTTCTCCGTGTGCCTAATTATGGCGTTCTTGCATGGCTGTGTGTGCATTTCTGATGGGAGTCATCATCCACGATTCCAGTGCATAGCCAGCATCCCCCACCAGGTGGCCATATGGGATGTCCCCCCTGGCAAATACCTGATACAGCTGTGAGGCATGCCAGATGTGGGAGTCGTGATAGCTTCCAGGGCTGCCAGCACACACATCCATGATAATGCCCTGGACATTGCACATGACCTGGCAGTTGATGGAGGGGTATCCCTTGCAGTTTATGTAGCACCTACCCTGCTCACCGGGTGGTATCGTGATGTGTATGTGCGTGTAGTCTATTGCACCCAGTACCTCCGGGTAGTCTGCCACATAGTGGAAGAGATGCATATTGCTGGCCAACTCTTCCTGTGTTCGGTGGAAGTATATGTGCTCATTGGCATATGGTAACATGGCATCCAGGAACTGGTGGAGTACCCTGGATGCTGATGCCTGTGAGATCTCCATGATATCCCCAGTTGGCCTCTGAAAGGTACCTGTGGCTAGTATTCTCAAGCTTACACATGCCTTCGTGTCCACTGGGATGGATTCCCCTCTGTTACTTCTGGCTCTGAGGCATGGCTGGCACAGCTCAACAAGTTGCTGTATGGTGTCCCTGTCCACCCTGTAATGCTCTACTGTCTCCAGATCATGTAGCCCCTGGTAGGTTACTCTGGGTCTGAACACTCTTCTCCTCTGCCGGTGCCTGAGATGGTTGTCAGCATCATCCTCCACACCACCGTCAGTCTCCAACACATGCTGGTGAATCAAAGCTATGGCAGTCCCTAACATGTACATATTAAAAGTTCCCCGTCTGTATACACCAATGGTGCAGAGTGTCTGGGAATACACAAGTGTATGTGTGTGGGGCTTTTACACCTTGTACTATTGTGCAATGGATGATGCTGGTGTAATTGGGTGTGTATGTGCAATTCCAGCTGCAGGGTATCTTAATTATGGGTTTTACAGCAGGTACTGCTATTGTGGGGCCTTTGGTGTTGACTTACACCTGGCTGCCGTGATTCATCTATTGCCCTTTACTTCACTTTTCAACCCGATTCCCTCCCATTGTCAGGCATGCATCCATCTGCCTGCTTTCTTGTTTTGTATTTTCACAAGCCAGGATTGTGTTGCGAAATGTGTTATGTAGCTGATCTACTGCAAGTTTGCTTTGTTCTGCTGTGACAGTTCTCTTTTCTTTGCAGTACGGCATCTCCCCTTTCCTGTTCTTCAGGTAGCTGCTAGCAGCCTTGTTAGCAGTCAATGGCCCACTGTGAGTTCCTAGGTGTTAATTACTCATTTGTACTCCAATTACCATGCTGCAGCGTTTCCTTATTGTCTTCCTGTATCCTTCCTGTTTCAGCTATGGTGTGCGCCACGCACAGCCATTTATCGGGTTTCGAGCGCGTTTTCATCCACGTTCACATGCACTTTCAGTTACCTTGTGTGCTCTCAGCTAAGCAAAGCTATGACTACTTCCACACCCATATCCTGCGACTTTGCTTAGCAACAGGCAACCAGGATTAGCAATGCTCCAATGTGCTTACAGCTACGGTGGCGCACCCCTTTCTTGATGTCATGTTTACCTCCAGGTCACACCTCGGTGTTGTACCGCTATGCTGTGTGGTACATCATTAAGCTGGCGGGGAGTTTGCGATTCAGTATTACTTGACTCATTTGCATGGCATTGACTACTAATTCCTAGTTACTGTGCAGAACACTGTCACAGACACTTAGCAACCCTTGCGCCATGGTTGTGGTGTAGCATGCGTGCCACTGACTATGATGGGGAATTCATGAATTGTGCTACATTGCAGTTTTATGACATCTAAATATATTTTCATTGTGATCCCGTTTGCATACCAATGTACTGCGATTTTACTTTGCGTTAGTGTGGCCATGACATTAAATGTTATTTTTTATGTGTTGTACATGTTTTATTATGCCATTGGCTATATATATTTAGCCATTGGCATATATTAACATTATAATACGTAAGTTTGGTCCGCTTTCATGGCTCCGATTTTATGTTTGAAAAAATGTAAACTGTTTTTTTGGTTTACATTTCTTTATGCTTACGCTACGCCTGCACCACTTCATGAATCACTATATACCTTCATTTGCATGCTACACTGCTGCGCATGGGGTAATTAGCATACATACACCGGGAACTGCGCAGGTCTGTTATACGCTGGTAGTGCACATGGATACAGCTCGTACCTGAATCACTCAGTGGCCATATTTGGCGTTATATCACCGACGCTACTCCGGCGCCTGGCACAAGCTTCATGAATTCCGGGGATGGTCTTTAAGTTTCTGCTCAGTTTTTCCAACATAAAAATAGAGACACTTCTGGCACTGTGCTAAATAGACAACTTGTTAAGATTCACAGTTAAAATCACCATAAATATGGTAGGTAGCATCCCTTACCTGAAATGTGGACCCGTCATAAATGAACTTGCAATATGAGCAGGCTCCACATTTTATCATACCAGACCTTCCTCATAGTGAACCTGTTTTTTTTCTGTTCCAAAAAAGCTTTCAGATTCTGGCCCTCTAATATACTAATGGAGGAATCTCCTGGAGTTTGACACATATTTCCACATCATCATATAACAATGTCCAATTCTTATTAAAAATGGACCTCAGGACCAGGCTTTTGGCATTAAAGGTGGTCACAAAGCTCGTGCCAAACTCTTTCAATGTACTCACCTCAGAGGGTTCAAAATTGGGAGTCATTATTGCAGCTTCTTCATCTTGATGTAAATCCAAAAAAGCAATCCAAACAGTCACATAAAAGCCTTGGCAGTTCAGAACTGGAGTAACAATAAGAAATAATCTAATTCAGCGTATTGATGCTTAAAGTACTCTTTATTAACCAAAAATAAAATTAATAAAAAATCAAGCGCTTTCGTCTCCAGTGTTGGAGACTTTATCAAGATCTTGATGATGGATTATTCCAATCTTTAAGAATCTTGGGAACTCCAAATATAATTGGTGTTACTGGGGCAGCCATATTCAAGTAGTTGAAAATGTCCATTTCCACTCTGTCTTCTATAAACATATCCTCTAGGGTACTTCTTATGTTGTGATAAGCTCGATTCAGCTGGTTTAATGTCACTTCATCATATGTGCCAGTGTTCAAGATTTTGTACATTCACTCATTATAATCGTGCCAGTCCATAATTACCAATCCACCCCCTTTATCAGGTTTCATCACCCTTATATTTTGACACCTCAAATATTCCAGAGTGGAATATTCTTCTTCTTTAATATTATTTTCTTCCTTTCTTCCAGCACTCAACATTTTTCTTATATCAAGATCACAAATCTTTTCAAGTAGTAGAAATGTCGGATGCAGGGGGGGGGTTGAAAATACTGGCTACGTTCAAGGCTTGTTACCTGCAGAAGTTTGCTCCAAATGATATCTTCAAATTCAAATTCCTCAGGAAAATTTTACATCTATTAACGTGCTAGCCAAGTTAGCCCTTGAGGAAGGGACAAATGTCAACCCTATGCTTAAAAAGTTGGCCACCTTTTAATCCACTGGGGTATTAGAAACATTGTATATCTTGAAATCACCATCTTCATTCATAACGATTTTGCAAGGTGTAGCCAATTCTGTCTCACTGCTATTATTGATGCCTACTTTCTCCTCCTCCATACTTAAGTTTGCTCATAGGGTCCCCGCTAATAGTACCTGTTGTGATTGGTACGTGGAAAATTCCTCCCTCTCCACTGATTCTGTAATGGGGGATTGTGAAAAACCTTGTTATTTGTCTGTCCCATCCATTATTCCTTTGTCTAATTCTCTCAGAACACCTTAGTGTAGGGGGAGTCCCGTTGTTAGGTAGAGGGGTCCCCTGGTCCACCTCATTTGGTCTTCTTATATTATTAGATCCATTGGACTCTCCCCCATCATAATCACTTACAGACTCACAGGGGTTACCACGGTTTGGTTGGCCCCACATCTCAAATCTCCTTTTCCTTCTCCAAGCTTGTGATTTAGGCAGACTGGGGGTATGCCTTCCCCTCCACATATTCTTTCTCATCCCACACCAATTTTTAAAATTTTTTTCACTTTTAATTTATTGAGCTGTTGTTCAATACTGGAATAAATTATTTTATGTTCAGAAACATATCTATTATATGTACCATCCTGTTTAATACTATTTTCTAACCATTGCACTTCAGCAGTCAATGACTCGATCAATTTAGAAATATGTCTCATCGATAGTTCTAAATACTGACAACCATGTCTATCAAATAATATAAGTAAGTCCTTGTGCAAAGGAGAGTTTTCTATGAGGCTGGTGGGGTACCGCCACAACGCAACCCTTTAAAAAGTTTGTAATCCAGTTCATCAAACGTTTCTTGTAACGTGCCACTCGTTTGGTTAGGCAGAGTCATTCCCATATTTAAATAAAAATCTTTGTTAAACCATTTTCCTAAATTAGGTAATGGTAAACTACCAACATTCATTTCCATTTCTACATGCAAATTCCCTCCTTCTCCACTATTACTATTCAAAATTTCTCCCATAACAGGGTTAGTTGTGGAGGCAGTATTTGAAACCATATTAGCTGCACTCTCAGTAGAACCAACATTTCTATTAGCATGTTCATTCTTATCAAACCCAGCATTATGTTGTTGTCTGTTAGGAGGCCATTTTTATAAAATATAGAGTAAAAAAGAGTCTTACTATTTTGTTGGTGCAGCTGGCCTGGAGGTATTTCAGTTCCAGTAGAATTCTATAACTGCATAAATGCATCCACTCTCTGTGTCAGCTGCTGCAACAAGAAAGTCAGATTCCCAATGGATCAGTTTACATCCTGAATATCCATAATGCCCTCTCATTGTGTTGTTAAATCTTGAGAGAACAAGGGTCAAGAAGTTGCCAAGTCCTCTGATTCCATAGCAGATCACAAAAAAACACAAACTTCTAATTTCACAACACAAACTACAAAATAATCCAAAATACTGCTATGGGTCTGGAAAGCAATGACATTTTTGAACCCTCTGAGGGGAGTACATTGAAAGAGTTTGGCATGATTTTGCGACCAGCTTTAAAATACTGCTACAAGTCTGGAAAGCAATGACATTTTGAACTCTCTGAGGTGAGTACATCTAATTTAGAAGAATGGCTTAACAAAGATTTTGATTTATTAGGGGAATGACTTTGCCTAACCAAATGAGTGGCACATTACAAGAAACGTTGGATGAACTGGATTGCAAACTTTTTAAGTGTAAAAAATTACAATTAGAAAATGCTTACTTTAAGGAATTTTTCAAAAATAAATGGGTACCTAAAGGGTTGCGTTGTGGCAGTACCCCACCGGCATCATAGACAACTCTCCTTTGCACCAGGACTTGCTTATATTATTTGATAGACATGGTTGTCAGTATTTAGAACTATCGATGAGACATATTTCTGAATTGATTGAGTCATTGACTGCTGAAGTGCAATGGTTAGAAAATACTATTAAACAGGATGGTACATATAATAGATATGTTTGTGAACATAAAATAATTTATTCGCTTATTGAGCAAAAGCTCAATAAATTAAAAGAGAAAAAATTTAAAAATTGGAGTGGGATGAGAAAGACTATGCAGAGAGGAAGGCATACCCCAGTACATCTAAATCACAAGTTTGGAGAAGGAGATTTGAGATACAGGGCCAGCCAAACCATAGCTACTCCCATGATAATGTATGTGATGATGATGGGAGAGAGTCCAATGGATCTAGTAATATAAGAAGACCCAGTGAAGTGGATCAGGGGACCCCTCTACATAACAAAGGGACTCCCTCTACATTAAGGCATTCTGAGGGAATTAGACAAAGGAATAATGGACAGTGGCAGACTGTGGATCAAAAGGTGGCCAACTTTTTAAGTAAAGTGTTGACATTTGTCCCTTCCTCAAGGGCTAACTTGGCTAGCACATTGATATGTGTTAAAATTTTCCTGAGGAAGTTGAATTTGAATATATTATTTGGAGCGAACTTCAGCAAGCAGCAGGACTTGAATGTAGCCAGTATTTACAACCCCCCCCCCGCATCCAATATTTCTACTGTTTGAAAAGATTTGTGATCTTGATATAAGACCAATGGTGAGTGCTGGAAGAAAGGAAGAAAACAATATGAATAAAGAAGAATATTCCACTCTGGAATATTTGAGGTGTCAAAATATAAGGGTGATGAAACCTGATAAGGGGGGTGGATTAGTAATTATGGACTGGCATGATTATAATGAGCAAATGTACAAAATCTTGAAGAAGTGACATTAAACCAGTTGAATGAAGCTTATCGCAGCATAATAAGTATCCTAGAGGATATGTTTATAGAAGGCAGAGTGGAAATGGATATTTTCAACTACATGAATATAGCTGCCTCTGTAACACCAATTATATTTGGAGTTCCCAAGATTCATAAAGATTTGAATAATCCACCGATGAGACCCATCATCGATTGAAGGAATTTAATTACATATGCATGTGCTAAGCTTCTTGACATTAAATTGAAACCCCTCCTATCTGCAGAGTCACAGATTTGTAAGGATTTTTGGTCCTTCCTAGAAATTATTAATGGCGTGGATTTTGACACAAATTATTTTTAGCTCACAACTGATGTGACAGACTTATATTCTGTGATTCCTCAAGATACAGCAATAGAATGGGTGGATGACTTCCTCCTAGACAAGGGTCTCCCACAAGAACAGATTAATCGTTATGAGGAACTGTTTGAGTTGGATTTGCATAACAACTACATTTATTTTGATGGGAAATACTTCCTACAGAAGTCAGGGGTGGCGATGGGTTCCTCTTGTTAGGGTATCTTTGCCAACATTGCCATGGCTGTGTGACAGCATAGATTTGTGCAGGACATTCCCTCCATTAGGATGAATATTAGAACTTACATCCACTTTTTGGATTGTATATTTATCACATGGAAAGGAGATGAGGAAGGGATCCATCAGTTTGTCCAACACATTAACAAGGCTGCTCCCTTCTTGAAATTCACATCTGAATATCATCTTGAAAGACTTTGCTATTTAGATGTTTTATTAGAAAAGGGCAAAGAAGGGCAGAAATATACTTCTAACATTTATAGAAATAGCACGTACTCCAACACTTTTCTACACTTTACAAGCTCCCACCTTTTTCACCAGTAGAGATCTGTAGTAAAAGAGCAACTAGTCTGAGCAGCCAGAATGATTTCTTTGGATTCTGAATTTCATCAAGAATGTGCTAACCATCATATGATGTTTCTCAGAAGAGACTATCCGGAATCGCTGGCCCAGTTTTTGGTGGAGGAGGTGACCTCAAAAAGATCGATTGGCCATTTAAAGTCTATCTTCTTTAAAGAAGGAAGTCAACATCAAGATGAGGAAGCTATGATAGTGACTCCCAATTTTTAACCCTCTGAGGTGAGTACATCGAAAGAGTTTGGCACGAGCTTTGTGACCACCTTTAACGCCAATAGCTGGGTCCTGAGTTCCATTTTTTAATAAGATTTGGACATTGTTATATGATGATGTGGAAATATGTGACAAAATCCAGGAGATTCCTCCATTAGTATATCGGAGGGGCCCGAACCTGAAAGCTTTTTTTGGAGCAGAAAAAAACAGGTTTACTAAGAGGAAGGTCTGATATGATAAAATGTGGAGCCTGCTCATATGTAAGTTCATTTATGAGGGGGCCACATTTCAGGTAAGGGATGCTTCCTACCATATTAAGGGTATTTTTAACTGTGGATCTAAACAAGTTGTCTGTTTAGCATAGTGCCAGAAGTGTCACTGTTTTATGTTGGAATAGCTCTGCGCAAACTTAAAGACAGTATCTATAAACATGAATACAGTATTAAAGAAATGAATTTATCTAATGCCTTAGCTAAACAATATGAATGAGTATCATTTTTTAAATATTATGTCATTGTTCATGTCCCAGTAAAGGTGAGGGGAGGGCCTTGGGAACTTTATTTGCAAAAGAAAGAGTTAGTATGGTAGCTAATTTTTAATGCCTATTTTTATCCAGGGTTGAATGACTGCTGCAGTATGAAACCTATTTTAGCATTACAATCTTTGACTAGATAGGTAATATTTTAAGTATGTGCTAATAACCTTTGAGATTAAAACAAGTTATTTAACTTATAAGGTAGTTTGGTCTTGTATCTGTCTTTCTTAAAATATTTTAAATATAAAACAAAATGTTTTAAAGAAAAGGATGGCTGGAACTTTAAGACAATTGAGGAAGTGATGTAATGATTGCATCATTGTACTTGAATCTTTTTAAACAGAGCTGTTACTGTGGGTGAAGCGTCTGAAGAAGTTCACATATGGTTTAAGTGAATGAAAGTGCTTATTTTTATTTAAATAAAGTTTATCGAAGGACTGACTAGCTTTTCTGCTGAATGTCATTGCTTTCCAGACCTGCAGCAGTATTTTGGATTATTTTGTAGTTTGTGTAGTGGAATCAGAAGTTTGTGGTTTGTGGATATGCAGGAAGTCCATCAGAGTGAGGTCTGACAATGCCCTGTATGCCAGACATGGATCTCCCTCAAAAGCCTCTAGGAGCCAGAATACAGGGATAGAGTCTTGAGGTGATCTGCATAGGATATTTTACTTATGCCCTGTATTCTTTGAGTGAGGAACTTCTGTGGATGTTCCAGTTGTTGGATATGCCTGGTTAGGTACATACTAATGGTGGCATTCTACTCAATGATAAACCTGATGAATGCTGAATACAGAGGAACAATGACTTCCTTGGACTTGGATGCCATACATTTGCTTATAAGTTGCGCAACATAGAATGATTTCCTCACCACTGTAGACACGTGATGGTCAAAGGTTAGATTTCTATTTATGTGTGTACCTAACTCCCTGACTACTGGGTCAGCTCTAAGGGGTGTGCTGTCAATATGACATTTACCAGGGATGGATGACTTCCCAAAGGATACTATTATGCATTTCTTGACATTTAGTTTTAGTCCATGGCTCTGACACCAGCTGTGTGTCTGTGTGTCAGCCCATCCTGGAGAACATTTGTGTCAGTGTTTGATTCAATGACAGCTCCTAATTTGCAATCATCTGCAAATTTAGTCAGCCAGAGACCAATGACATTTGCCTTGACTTCTGAGAAGTAAATGCCAAAAAGGAGCAGTCCAAGGACTGTTCTTTAAGGGACATCACTTGTGACTGGCCTCTTTGCAGAGGTGGACTCCCCAGTTCTAACTTCCTGGTTTCTATCTGTGAGCCAGCTGACTATCCACTGAATGACATACAAGTTTGTACCTAACCTCATGAGTTTGCCAACATTGTCGAAGTATGGTATTGTGTCAAATGTCTTGGCCAGGTCAAGGTAATCAGTGTGAATAATTTTGCCCTCATCCATTGCTTTGGTGACCTTCTCAAAGAAGTCCACCAGGTTGAGTAGGCATGATTTGCCCTTGATAAAACCAAACTGGGTTGGGTCCAGCGTCTGAAGGTTTACTATATCTCTATTGATCATCTCCATAACAATTCTTTCCATGGCTTTACATAAAAGACTAGTGAGACTTATGGGTCTGTAGTTTCCAGGGTCTGTAGATGGCCCACCTTTGTGCACAGGGATGACTGTTGCCTTTCTCCATTCATGAGGCATGAAGCCTGTTTGGAGGCTACAGTTAAATAGTAATTCCAGAGGCCTTGATAGGTCATGTTTCATGCTATTTAAAGGCATCCTGGCATATTGTCTGGACCCATTGATGTAATGTTCTTGGTCTTAGAGAGAGCATTAAGGAGCTGCCCCCTAGTGATAGTAGGGAGAGTTATATTTGATGATATTTCCTGAGGGAAGGTTGAGGGGGAGAGAGGGATAAAGTTGGAGCTGAATTTGTCAGCCAGGAGGTTTGCTATATCTTCTGGCTCAGTATAGGTGGCTCCATTTACAATGAGCTCCACACACAACTGTGTATTGCCTTTGAGGTTGTGGACATGGCTAAAGAATGTTTTGTGATTGTCCTTGGTGTGGGAGGCCAATCTTACCTCAAAATTTTCTTTGGTAGACTTTAATTGTCCTCTGAGCTCTTTCTTTAGTTTAATGAGAGTGCCTTTATCCTGTTGGGTGCTGCACCTCCTAATTTTTGCCATGATTTTGTATGCTGCACAACTTACAAACAAATGTATGGTATCTAAGTCCAAGAAAGTCATTGTTCCACTGTATTTGGCATTCATCAGACCTATCATTGAGTACAGTGCCCCCTTTAGTATGTACCTAACCAGGTATATCAAACTAATGGAAAGTCCACAGAGATTCCTGACCAAAAGAATAACGGGTGTAAGTAAAATGTCCTATGCAAAACACCTGAAGGCTGTATCCCTGTATTCTGTCTCCTACAAACTGTTGGAGGGGGAGATCTATGCCTGTCATACAGGATATTGACAGACCCCACTCTGATGGACCTCTTGCATATCAGCAAAACAAACAGCACCAGAATTACCCATTCTAAAGACTTAAACCTTGCCTGTGATATAAATAGGACCTGCTGGAGAGACAGATAAGCATCCCAGAGACTATCCATCTCTGAAACAGGTTCCCCGTCCACGTGAATAAGACTTCCTCCCTAACCCAATCCAAGTGTAACTTGGACAATTGTATGGAGGAACAAAAAATTCATCCCTGGCTTGGCACCTATATCTCTAATGGACACAGGCAACCAGTAAACGGTTCATTTCCCAGGCTCCTGCTTGTAAATATTTCATCTCTCAAGGCCTTGATTACCCTTATCAAGGGTACCAAAACTTGTCAGAGGTTTGGGATGCATGGCTAAGCTTCAAAAGGCCCTTGTTGTCATTAGCCTAGTGAACATCTATGAACCTATGAACCTATAAACGGAAAGTAACAGTTAGCTTTCTGAATCTTAATGACATTTTTTTGTTTTAACAAGAGGAGCTGCAGCCCACCAACCAGCACCACAAGCTGCCCCCACTCACTGTCATTATCTGTAAAATCATGAAGTGGCTTTTAGTCAATCTCATTAACAGTGAAAATGGTAACTTGCAAATATGCAGTGGCCCTAATCAGCATGGTTTTATGAAGGGTAAATTTTGCTTGCTTGATCTAGCTGACATTTTTAGGATTTGACTGAAGCTATTGATGGGGCTTGTTCTGTCCTTGTTGCTTATCTCAATCTTGCCAAGGTGCTCAACATGCCTCCTACTGCAGGCATTGTTAATAAACTTACCAGATTAAATAAAAACCCATTATTACTAAAATAATTGCTAATTGGCTGTCTGATTGCACACACACAAGTCTGGAGTAGGTGGTACTTTTTCATTTAAAAGATTAGTCATTAATGGAGTCCATTCAGGGCTCTGTACTAGATTCCCATTCTCTTTGGCATTTACGTCTCTGTATAAAGACATATATCCAAGGTATGTGGTTGACCAAGTGTGCACATGAATGCAAACTGGGTGCCATCACTGACCCTCCGACTCTTATATTTTCCAAAAATTGGTATATAGAGTCTGCACTTGTTCTCACCATGATTGTATGCAAGAAATGTGCTATAGTCACATTTAAAAAAAAAGTTTTTTCCACTATTACCACAAAAATACAACCCACCTTAAGTCTAGTACTGCCATACTAGTTTAGGCACCTTTGTTATCAATGAAATGCCCTTTGATCTTCAAGGACCAATAACAGAAAATAAATATTTTTCCTTTGCCCAGTTAATTATCAAATGTATGCCATCAAGATATAAAGTAGTCATAACCCTCACATATCATCTTCCTACCCAGTTAGGCCAAATATTGAGTGCAATGCTTCATTTGGTTTGTATCTCACCAAACATGTATCCCATCTTGAAACAAGTTAATGTTTCTTAACCATCATAAATGGGTGGTGCAGTGGTGCAGTGGTTAGTGCTGTCACCTCACAGCAAGAGGTTCTCCGGTTCAATTGTCAACTGAGGTACCTTCTGTGCGGAGTCTGCATTTCATATCTGTGTTTGAGTAGGTTTTCCACTGGATGCTCTGGTTTCCTCTCACATTCCAGTGACATGCTGTAAGTGGACTGGACACTAGGTATGTGAGTGTATGGTATGGTATGTCTTCCGAGGAGGGTTGGGTGCTGGGCTAGCAACTTCACCCTTTAAAAACCATTACTACTACAGAAGTAATAAATGCCTGGAGGGGTGCTTGGCTGATGTGCCGCATGGTACAAAATGGAGATGAGAGAGAACCATAACAATTAAAGGGCTGTGATGCTGTGCTCCCCTATTTATTTGGACAGAGTAAAAAGTAGTCCACTCTTCCAACCTGTAAACACTGCTATATGGACATACCTATCTTGCCTTTGTTGCTATGACGGACCCCATTTTAATAGATCTTTTGCATTTCAGAAACATTGGTAAAGTTATAAGCACTCACTCTAAACCTCTTAACTTACATTGCAACATAAATAAGACTTCTTTGAGAGGCAGGAGGATTCCCCTACCTCTGGAACAAACTTGCATTGCATGCTAAATTGTGCAACACCTTAGCCTCCTCCAAGTCAGGTCTTCAGGATTGGATGGATTCACATACATTTACTGCAGGGATTAGTAGTACAGCCTTATCATGAAGGGATATATATTCTGGCTATACTTCCTAGGGTGTGTGGCTAGGCTGTGTATGGGTATTTGGCTTGCATGCCTTATACTAACCTATGAACCTATAAAAATATGAAATGTTTTATAAATTATGAAGAAGACAAAAAAGAGCCAGGAATTAACCATGATTATAAGTTTTTTTGATTGCTCATAGGTTCATAGGTTCATAGATGTGTACTAGGTTGATGGCCCTGGGGCCTTTACAAGCCTAGCCATAGGATTACCCTGACATAGTGCCACCCAACCTTAGTTCCCAGTGTCTCTGTTGAGAAGAGCCACTGGAGTTATCCCCGGGCTGAATTTTCTGTCACTCATTAAGATTTCTCTTGAAGAGGGTCAGCAAGGTACTCTGCTTGACATGTATGGGAAGTCTATTCCATGGCATGGGCCATCTCTGGGTTATGAGCCTGTCCCTCCAGCATGTTCTGTTAATTGTGGTAATGAGATTGAGGTCTTTGGAGCCTGTGTGGTGCAGAGGGATTGGGATTTCTTTAGATTTAGCATTTCTAACAGAGCTGGGTCAGACATAGCTTTGTAAGGAAAGCAGAGATTGCCTCTAAGTAGACGATATAAGACAGAGAATAGTTGGAGTTTGTTTTGAGTCTGTCCATATAGGACAAGTGTTTAAAGCCTAGGATCCTCTTTGTGAGGTACTTTTGTGGCCTCTCCAGTTGTTGCAGGTGTCTAGTGTGGTACATGCTAAATGGGGCATTGTACTCAATGACTGGCCTAATGAGGGAAGAGTAGAGGGAGACAATGACCTCTTTCATCCTGGATGCAAAACCCTTAGTAATGAGATGTGCCACATAGAAGGACTTTCTGACCACAGTGGCAATGTGGAGATCAAAAGAGAAGTTGTTATCAACCTGTGTTCCCAGATCTCTTATAATGCCTTCTGTGTTCAGTGGACTACCATCAATGTGGTAATTCATGGGAACTGGGTTTTTCCCAAAGGGGATGACGACACATTTTTTGGCATTGAGATTAAGGCCATGGTTCTCATACCAGTTGTTGGTCTCAGTGAGGCCATTCTGTAGGATGTCAACATCACTTGTGGAGTTAATAATAGCTCCCAACTTGCAATTGTCTGCGAACTTTGTCAGCCAGAGTCCCTTTATGTTGGCCTGACTTCAGACCAGTAGATACCAAACAGGAGAGGACCCAGGACCAAACCTTGTGAGACTCAACTCATGACTAGTCGGCAGTCTGACTTGGGAGTCAGTTACTTTCACACTGGGTTTTATATGTGAGCCAGTTTGCAACCCCCCTAGTGATACAGGGGTTGATGCCAAGCTTAGTGAGTTTTTCTATGATTCCTGAGTGGGGAATGGTATCAAAGGCCAGATCAAGGTAGGCTGTATGAACCACCTTGTCTTCATCCACAACTCTGGTGACTGACTCAAAGAAATCAACCAGGTTGAGCAGGCATGATCTACCCTTCACAAAACTAAGCTGTGTGGGATCCAGAGTTTGGAGATTCCCTATATCCGTATTTATTAGATCCATGACGATGCATTCCATATGCATATCAGACTAGTTAGGCTAATGGGGTGATAGTTTACAGGGTCTGTAGTCACTCCTCCTTTGTGGAGAGGGATGACTGTAGCAGTATGCCATTTGGTAGGAACAAAGCCTAAGGTGAGGCTGTGATTGAACAGGGCACACAGGTGAGGTGCCAGTTCACTCTATAGTTCATGCAGAACACAACCAGGGATATTGTCAGGTCCCATAGAAGCTGTATTCCTGGCCTTGGACAGTGTTGTTTTAACCTGTGCAGCAGTAATACTGCGTGCCTGGCAATCTACTGGTATTGTGATTGGTCTTTTGGGGAGGGAGAAAGGGGTAAAGTTGGCACTGAATCTGTTGGACAGTATACAGGCAATATCTGTTGGTTTGGTAGAGGAGGTACCATTGTGCAGTAGCTCAGAGCAAACCTGGGTATTAGCATAGAGATTCTTTACATAACTATAGAAGGCCTTGTGGTTGTCTTTACTATCTGCTGCAATTCTGTTTTCATAGCTAGCTTTAGAGAATTTGATGAGGAATCTCATCTTTTTGTTGAGGCTTATAAGGGAGTTTTTCCAGTCTTGGGACTTCACCTTATTCCGCATCAGTTTCCTTGTTCTGTTGTAGAGTTTGTTTATGGCAGGGAACCAACAGATTGGCTTCATTTTTTTGGAGGAGAGTGTCTTGGTTCTGTTGGGTATGGTGAGATCTATGCATTTGTGTACATGTTCGTACAGTGCAGTGCACTGGTGTATGATTCTGCAGTCACGCAACTATTTTCCATTTGCATGGGTGCCATGAAGTTAGCCACCTCTGTTTTTAGGAGCCCAAAGTTAGTTTTCGAGAAGTTTTTCATGGTGGTTACATTTGCGGGGGTGGGGTGGGGTGGGAGGGATGTAGATTTCCAAGGTGATTAATTTGTTGTCAGATCTAACCAGGGAGGAGCTGACTATTGGTGTAGAGAAACGGTCGCCCATGTTAGTAATGACCAGGTCAAGGATGTTGCTACCTCTAGTGGGGGTAAGAACGAGCTGGTCCAGGGCATTGGAATTAATGAACTCCAGGAAACGATGGGCAAGTGTATTGGTACATGAGTAGTTTACACAGTTAATGGAGGGGTAGTTGAAGTTGCCTAGTAAGACAGTGTTAGGTTGGACCCTAATATTCTCCATGGTGCGTAGGAACGTGGAGTATGAGTCTTGGGACTTGGTTGAGGACCTATAGCAGGATATGACCTGAATCTCTGACTTACCCAATGTTAGCTGCACCTGATGTATTGCTGATGCATTATGTTGGGCTACCAGTCTGGAGGTGTGGGCATCATTTATGACTATGGAAACATCACTGTCTTTAGAGCTTCAGTTCAAGTTCTGGGGCCGAAAGGTGTGGAATGAGTTATAGCCTGGTAGTGCAGAGTTGCTTTCTGCTGCCTTGAACCAGGTCTTTGTTACAGCACAAACGTCAATGTTCTCCATTTTAAGAAGTGCTTCGAGTGAGCCCATTTTGAGATTTAGACTTCTAGTATTTAGCAGCATGACCCTCAGATTGCATTTGTTTGTAGCTGTTATGGTGGTAATTTGGTATTTGGAACACAGCCTAAAAAAGGCACTTTACAGGGGGGCAAGAGTCTTGGCTAGTATCCAGAAGCCCAGGGGTGACAGATGCAGGCCATCTCAGTTAAAGCATAAATTCATAGGCTCATAGGTAAGCACTAGGATATCTGCCCAAGGGCATCTATAAGCCTAGCCAGAATGTGTTGGCTTTCACCGCCCCCTTAGATTAGTTTCCTGTGCCTCTGTCCAGCAGAGCCATTAGTTCCCTGTGCCTCTGTCCAGCAGCGCATTGAGGTCTGTCAATCATGTCATTTCAGGCAGACAGATACTGGATCCCTTTAGAATGATACCAGAAACTTAGCCAATTGTTGAAATTAATCATTTTCTGCTTGTACTGTGGTATCATTCTGGGTGATGGTAGCATGCTGCTCAGGGCTAGGGTCATACCCCGCTTGGGCTACAAAATCCGACAGCTCCTCCATGTCTCTTTTCATGTAGTCCAGGAAAGTATGTCTCAGATCATTCACACCCAGATGTACAATGACAGAGTCATATTTTTACCTGTTCTTGAGGGACCTGAGTGCATGCATTGATCCTGGCACCCAACAGGCAGCTGAATTACTTTCTCCTTATTTAACCTAGTGAGTGGGACATCAGTGTGCCTCTCTATTGAGTAACCTATGACTAATGTGTTGGGCATGCTGTTTTACCTTCAGGGCTTTGGTTGAGTGGCACACTGTTTAGGAGAGTTATGTGTCTCGTGATTAGTGTTTGTTGTGGTGGTTGAGTGCATTTCTGCCTTGGAGGTCTCTGCTGCTTGGGTAGATTTTTATTGAGAGCCTCAGCGAAGGTGGGTGTAAGGTTTGTGTTTTTATGTGAAGGAAGTACTGGTGTGTGTTCTGAAGGGCTATGTATTCCATGTGGTGTTGTGCAAGTGCTGACCTTCTCCTTTTGACAAGCTATTCTGGTCTTGGTTGGAGAGTGCGTGACTTGCAATTTGGATATATAAGTGCATCTTTCACAAGTCTGAGTGTTGGAAGGTAAGAGGACAGGGTTGTCTGTGTACATGAGGCAGGTGCTACATTGCCTCAGGATGCCCAAGTTCACCAGGTTAATAGGAAAAAGCACAGGGAGATGACCTTTAGATATGCCTGGAGGGATGGGCATTGATAATAAGTACTGGATCTGTTTCCTTGTAGAACGTTTAGTGCTAGTAGCATTTTTGTGTGCTAGAATAATTGCTACAAGAAGTCTGGTAAAGTGCTAGACCAATAAGATAGTATAAGTGCAGGAGAGGAGAGAACTAGTAGATCTAAGGGGAAAAATTGAAGAGCAGACTTTGGCACCACTCAGAAGCTTACAGACAGTCTTGGATACAGCAAATCTGTATCTGGACTAGACTAGTTACAGGAAAGGGGGGAAACAAGCGCAAACACAGGCTTTTAAACCAGAAAGTTGAAAGAGGTGGACAAAACTGCCCAAAAGGACAATAAACCACACTTTCTGGGGCAGAAAGCACTTCTCTTGTGGTAGATAGGCTACCTAGTGCTTACCACTCCCACGGATATGCTAGAAGGCTTCCCACCAACACAGAAAGGCTTGGGGGGATCAGAAGCTTACAAACAGTCCTGGATACAGCAAATCTGTATCTGGACTAGACTAGTTACAGAAAATGGGGGAAACAAGTGCAAATGCGGGCTTTTAAATCAGAAAGTTGAGAGAGATAGAAAAACTGCCCAAACAGCCAATAACTACAATTTCTGGGCCAGAAACCACTCCTTATGTGGTAGATAGGTTACATACTACTTACCACTCCCACTGATAAGCTAGAAGGCTTCTCTCCAACACAGAAAGGCTTGTAAATACTGTAAATTTGGTCTGGAACACTCCTCCCAGTCTAGTGTCATTAGTTCATTCTACCTAATATAGAGAGAACATTTGAGAAGGCCAACCCACTTAGATTCTTAACCTTGAATTATCTTCAGTTCCAGCTATCTCCTTTTCCACTTTACTAAAAATAATTCTAAGCTTGTTTCCTGCCTTTCCTGTATCTAATCTAGTCCAGATACAGATTTGCTGTATCCAGGACTGTTGGTAAGCCTCTGAGCCCCCCAAGCCTTTCTGTGTTGGAGTGAAGCCTTCTAGCTTATCAGTGGGAGTGGTAAGCACTAGGTAGCCTATCTACCACAAGAGGAGTGGTTTCTGGCCCAGACATTATAGTTTATTGGTCGTTTGGGAACCTTCTGGTTTAAAAGCCTGCATTTGTGCTTGTTTCCTGCCTTTCCTGTTACTAGTCTAGTCCAGGTACAGATTTGCTCTATCCAGGACTGCTGGTAAGCTTCTGAGCCCCCAAGCCTTTCTGTGTTGGATGGAAGCCTTCTTATCAGTGGGAGTGGCAAGCACTAGGTAGCCTATATGTCACAAGAGGAGTGGTTCCTGGCCCAGAATTTGTAGCTTATTGGCTGTTTGAGCTGTTTTTTTCATCTTTTTTTAACTTTCTGGTTTAAAAGCCGCATTTACACTTGTTTCCTGCCTTTCCTACAGCTACTCTAGTCCAGATACAGGCTTGCTGTATCCAGGACTGTCTGTAAGCTTCTGAGCCCCCAAGTCTTTCTGTGTTGGAGGGAAGCCTTCTAGATTATTAGTGGGAATGTTAAGCACTAGGTAGCCTATCTACCACAAGAAGAGTGGGTTTTGGCCGAGAAATTGTAGTTTATTGGACGTTTGGGCAGTTTTTTCATCTCTTTCAACTTGCTGGCTTAAAAGCCCACATTTGCACTTGTTCCTTGCCTTTCCTGCAACTAGTCTAGTCCAGGTACAGATTTTCTGTATTCAAGAATCTTTGTAAGCTTCTAAGTCCCCCAAGCCTTTTTGTGTTGGAGAGAAGCCTTCTAGCTTATCAGTGGAAATGGTAAGCACTAGGTAGCCTATCTAACACAGGAGGAGTGGTTCCTGGCCCAGAATTTGTAGGTTATTGGCTGTTTGGGCAGTTTTTCCATCTCTTTCAACTTTCTGGTTTAAAAGCCACACTTGCACTTATTTCCCACCTTTCCTGTAACTAGTTTAGTCCAGATACAGAGTTGCTGTATTCAGGACTTTTGGTAAGCTTCTGAGCCCCCCAAGCCTTTCTGTGTTGGTGGGAAGCCTTCTAGCATATCCGTGGGAGTGGTAAGCACTAGGTAGCCTATCTACCACAAGAGAAGTGCTTTCTGCCCCAGAAAGTGTGGTTTATTGTCCTTTTGGGCAGTTTTGTCCACCTCTTTCAAGCTTTCTAGCTTATCAGTGGGAGTGGTAAGCACTAGATAGCTTATCTACCCCAAAATGAGTGGTTTCTGGCCCAGAAATTGTAGTTGATTGGCTGTTTGGGCCATTTTTCCATCTCTATCTCAACTTTCTGGTTTTAAAGCCCGTGTTTGCACTTGTTGTCTGCCTTTCCCATAACTAGTCTAGTCCAAGTACATATTTGCTGTATTCAGGACTGTTTGTAAGCTTCTGAACCCCTCCCCAAGCCTTTCTGTGTTGAAGGGAAGCCTTCTAACTTATCAGTGTGAGTGGTAAGTACTTGGTAGCCTGTCTACCATAAGAGGAGGGTTTTGTGGCCCAGAAATTGTAGTTTATTGACTATTTGGGCAGTTTGTCCATCTCTTTCAATTTTATGGTTTAAAAGCCCACATCTGCACTTGTTTCCCACCTTTCCTATAACTAATATGCTGGAAAGCACTAGAAATCCTTAAACTGATACAATCACTCAATTCTCCTTGTTAATAAGGAGAAATTAATCATAGGTTCATAAGATCATGGATAGATACTAGGCTATCTGCCCTAGGGCATTTATAAGCCTAGCCAGAGTGTATTTGGCTTCCGCCTCCCTATTAGATTAGCCTACTGTGCCTCTGTAAAGTAGGTCACAGAAGGTACCCTTTTAAGATTAGTTTCCTGTACCTCTGTCTAGCAGGGACACAGAAGAGACCCTGGGGTGAATTTGCGATTTCCCATCCACGTGTCCAGATTTCGCTTGAAGAGGGTCAGCGAGGGCCTATGTCTAACATGAATTGGGATTCTATTCCAGAGTGAGGGGAGCCTCTGGGAAATGAATCTGTCCCTCCAGCATGTCCTATTTATTTTTGTGCTGAGGTTTAGGTCCCTGGTGCGTGTAGCTCTAAGGGACTTGGATTTTTTGAGGTGGAGCATGTCTATTAATTCTGGGTTTGACATGGCTTTGTACATCAGGCATAGATCGCCTCTGAGTAGGCAGTAAGCAGCTGAGTAGAGCTGGAGTTTCTTTAGTCGAGCTGCATAGGACATCTGTTTGTAGCCCATGATCCTCTTGGTGAGGTACTTTTGGGGTCTCTCCAGTTGCTGCAGGTGTCAGGTAAGGTACATCCCAAAAGGGGCATTGTATTCAATTATGGGCCTGATGAGTGATGAGTAGAGGGGCACAATGACCTCTCTTGCTCTAGATCACGAACCCTTTGTGATAAGGTGGGCTATATAGAAGGTCTTTCTAACCACTTTGGCAATGTGATTATCAAAGGAGAGATTACTATCTACGTTGGTCCCCAAATCTCTAATTACTTCTTCCGTACTTAATGGATTACCACCTATGTGGTAATTTGTGGCACCTTGTTTTTCCCAAAGGGGATGACTATGCACTTTTTAGCATTTAGCTTGAGGCCATGGCTCTGGCACCGAGCATCCATCTCTGTGAGACCCTTTTGGAGGATGCTTGTGTCAGCTGGAGATTCGATTATGGCCCCCAGTTTGCAGTCATCTGCGAACTTTGTCAGCCATAATCCCCCCATGTTAGCCTGAACCTCAGAGAAGTATATACCGAACAAGAGAGGTCCCAGAACTGAACCCTGTGGGATGCCACTTGTAACTGGTTTGGATTCGGACATGGCACCTGTGATTCTGACCATGTAGGTTCTATCTCTGAGCCAGTTTGCAACCCATCTTGTGATATAGGGGTTGATGTTTAAGCTGGTAAGCTTATTTATGATGCCCGAGTGGGGTATTGTGTCGAAGGCTTTTGCGAGGTCCAGGTAGGCTGTGTGGACTACCTTGCCCTCATCTATGGCTTTGGTAACTGTTTCAAGGAAATCAACTAGATTTAAGAGGCAAGATCTGCCCTTAACAAAGCTGAATTGGGTAGGGTCCAGTGTCTGGAGACTCCCAATATCTTTGTTTATGAGTTCCATGATAATACGCTCCATAGCTTTACAGACCAGACTAGTCAGGCTTATGGGGTGATAGTTTCCTGGGTCCGTTGTGGCAACAACTTTGTGGAGTGGGACCACTGTAGCTGTACGCCATTCTTTGGGTACATATCCTGTAGTAAGGCTAAGTTTGAGCAGTGACTTAATGTGAGGGTTCAGTTCTTCTTGGAGCTCATGTAAGACACAGCCCGGGACACCGTCCGGTCCCATAGATGCTGTGTTTTTTGCTTTGGAGAGGGCAGCTTTCACCTGTGCATCTGTGATGTCAGGGAGGTTACATTCGGTTGGGATAGGCATTTGCTTCTTGGGGGGGGAGGGGGGGGAGAAGTATGCGCTGAATCTGTCTGCCAGGATGTTGGCTATGTCTGTAGGTTCGGTATATTTTGTACCATTATGCAACAATTCAGAGCATATCTGGGAGTTTCCGCCCATGTTCCTGACATAACTAAAGAAGGCCTTGTGATTATCTTTAGTGTCTAGGGCAATTTTTCTTTCGAACTGGCCTTTGATGATTTTATGAGGGATCGAAGTTTCTTGCTAATACTGATCAGAGATACCTTCCCTTTTTGGGATTTTGCTCTGTCATGTAGTAGCTTCCTCCTTCTGTTGTATAGCTTATTTATGGCCGGGGTCCACCAGACCGGTCTCCTGTTTTTGGAGGAATGAGTCTTGGTTTTATTTGGGATAGCACGATTCATGCATTCCTGCAGGTGCTCATAGAATGCATTTGTAAAGGATTCTGCGGATTGGGCTGTATTATCCTCTGGCCCAGGGGCTTTGAAGGATTCCACCTCAGTCTTGAGAAGTGCAAAGTTGGCTTTTGAGAAATTCTTTACAGTGATTTCCTTGGCTGGGGGTGGGGACGGGATATGGATGTCCAGGGAAATTTGTTTATGGTCTGATCTTACCAATGAGGGGTTTACCTCTGGTGTGGAACATAGAGTCCTCATGTTGGTGATGACCAGGTCCAATATGTTGTTCCCTCTTGTGGGAGTGGTGACCAGTTGTTCCATTGCGTTAGAGTTTATAAATTCAAGGAACCATTGGGTGAGGGTGTTTGGGCTTGAGTAGTATTCCCAGTCAATGTTTGGGTAGTTGAAGTCACCCAATAACATAGTGTTTGGAGAGACCTTCATATTCTCCAGTGTTCTCAGGAAAGCCAAGTGGGGTTCCTGTAATAGGGAGGGTGTTCTGTAGCAGGCTACAAACTGAAAGGCAGTTTTGCCTGCTGTTAGTTGCACATGGATGGTTTCTGATGCTTCGTGCAGTGCCACTAACCTGGAGGTGTAGGTATCTTTGATGAATATAGATACTCCCCCTCCTTTTGTGCTTCGGTCCGAGTTTAGTGGCCAAAACGCATGGTATGAGTTATAACCTGGTAGGCACTAAGCAGCATATAATTGCAAAGTGCCAAAGTAAGGGAAAACAGCTCTTGTACTTTACAGAAGAAACACTGAACCAAGCATGTCCAAGGGTCAGCTTCCGGTGATTTCTCCTGTCCACCTGGTGAATCTGGGCATACTGGGGCAATGCAGCAATTGTCTCAAGTATACAGACAACTCTCTCCTCTTACCACCCAACACTACAACCTGTGAGAGATGCACTCACATAACCAAACTGGAAGCAAAGCTCTCTCCAGCCGAGATTGTGCTAGACAGTCAAGAGGAGAAGGTTAACACCTGCACTACACCTCAAGCAACAAATAGCCCTTCAAAACTCATGCCACCAACATCCACACATAGTAACACTAAACCCACTTATGCAGAGGCCCTTAACATTAACCTGCCCAAGCAACAAGGACCTCTGGAACTGAAACACAAACAAACACCAGTCACAACCAAAGTGACACATAGCTCAAAACACCAGTGTGCCACCAAACAACAGCCCCTAAGGCAAGACAACATACCCAGCACTTTAGTCATAGGTGACTCTATAGTCAGGCACACTGATGTCCCACTCACCAGGCTGAACAAGGAGAAAATTACTGTCAGCTGCCTGTCAGTTGCTAGGATCCACCACATAACGCATGCACTCAAGTCACTCCACATGTACAAATATGGCTCTGTCATTGAACATGTTGGAGTGAATGACTTGAGATGTACCACCCTGGACTACATGAAAAGAGTCATGGAAGAGCTCTAGGATCATGTGGCCCAGGTAGGTATGACCCTAACCCTGAACAGCATCTTGTCTTCGCCCAGAATGATAACACAGTATAAGGACAAACTGATTGACGTCAACAATTGGCTAAGTTTTGGTGTCATTCAAAGGGTTTCCAGTATCTATCTGCCTGGGACGACATGATTGACAGACCACGATGCTTTGCCAGAGATGGTCTGCACCTGTTGTCCCTGGGATTCAGGTTACTGGCTAAGGATTTTGCCACCCCTATAGTGCCTTTTTTAGGCAAAGCTCAAAGGACAAAAACACCACCATAACAGATATTAGAAAGCAAAATATGAAGGTAATGCTACTCAATGCTAGAAGTCTAAACCTCAAAATGCACTCTCTCGAGGGACTCCTAAAAATGGAGAACATCGATATCTGTGCAGTAACTGAGACCTGGTTCAAGGCTCCAGAGAGCACCCCTGCAATTCCAGGCTACAACTCTTACCACACTTTTCGGCTACCAAACCAGGACCAAAGCACTAAAGGCGGAGGAGTGTCCATATTCACCAAGGATATTCACACCTTCAGGCTAGTTGCCCAACACAATGCATCTGAAATTCTATGGTGCAACTAACACTAGGTAAGACTGCAATTCAAATTGTAGCTTGCTACAGATCCCCAACCATACCCCAAGATTCTTACTACACCTTTCTAAACATACTAGAAAATATTAAGATACAACCAAACACCCCTAATACTGTGTGATTTCAACTACCTTGCCATTAATTGGGAAAACTACTCTGGTACCAGCACCTTTGCCCAATGGTTCTTGGAATTAATAAATTCCAATTCCCTGGACCAACTAACCCATAGTCCCACCAGGGGCTCAAATATCCTAGACATGGTCATCACCAACATGGGAGATCAATGCTCCACACCAGTGGTCACCTCCTCATTGGTCAGGTCTGGCCATAAGCTAATCACCCTTAATGTCCACATCCAACCCCCACCCCCCAGTAGGGAAACCTCCTTAAAAAAATTCTCCAAAGCCAACTTCATACTACTCAAGTCAGAAGTGACAAACTTCATGACACCTATGCAGACGGGAACTGAAAGTTCGACTGCTGAATCCTACACTAAGGCACTGTACGAGCACATCCACTCATGCATGAATCATGCCATTCCAAACAGAACCAAGATGGTCTCCTCCAAAAAAAGGACCCCAATCTGGTGGTCCCCTGCCATAAACAAACTATACAACAGAAGGAAGAAACTGTTGCAGAAAAGAGGAAAATCCCAGGATGCAAAAAACTCCCTTACCAGCCTCAGTAAGAAGCTGAGGTCCCTCATAAAATCCTCCAAAGCTAGTTATGAAAATAAAATTGCCAAATATTCCAAGGACAGCCACAGGGCATTCTATAGTTATATCAAGAATCTAAATGGCAATGCTCAGATCTGCTCTGAGCTACAACAGAATGGCATCAGATATACTGATTCCAAGGATATTGCCAGTATCCTGGAAGATCAATTCAGTGCCAGCCTCACTCCCCTCTCACCCCATAAATGGCCCATCCCAATATCAAAAGATTGCCAAATTCTGGTAATCATGGCAACACAGGTAAAAATGCCCTCTCCAAAGCTAAGAATACAGCATCCATGGGACCAGACAACATCCCGGGCTGTGTACTACATAAACTACAAAATGAACTGGCACCCTACCTAAGTGTCATGTTTAATCATAGCCTCACCTCAGGCTTCATGCCCACTCCACAAGGGGGGATCCACCTTGGATCCTGGGAACTATCGTCCCATCAGTCTGATGAGCCTGATCTGCAAAGCCATGGAACACATTATCATGGAACTTATAAACAAACACATTGGCAACCTTCAAACACTGGACCCCACCCAATTTGGCTTTGTAAAGGGCTGATCTTGTTTCCTCAACCTGACTGACTTCTTTGAATCAGTCTCCAGAGCTGTAGACGAGGGTCAGGTGGTCTACACAGCCTATCTGGACTTCGCCAAGGCCTTCGACACCATCCCTCACTCTGGAATCATAGATAAACTTACTAAGCTGGGCATTAATCCCTACGTCACTTGTTGGGTTGCCAACTGGCTTACTGACAGAACCCACACTTGTAAAAGTAGCTGACTCAGAGTCCAGCTCCAGACAAGTGACAAGCAGAGTATCTCAGGTTTCAGTCCTGAGACAGGTCTTGTTTGGCATCTACCTCTCTGAAGTACAGGCCAGCACTAAGGGACTCTGGCTAACAAAGTTTGCAGATGACTACAAACTGGGAGCCATTATTGAATCCCCAAATTATGTGGCTATTCTACAAAAGGGCCTTACAGAAACAGATGCTTGGTGCTGGAGCCAGGGGCTCAAACTCAATGCCAAGAAATGTATAGTTATCCCCTTTGGGAAAAACCAAGTACCCATGAATTACCCCATAAGTGGCAGTACACTAAACACCGAAAGTGTGATAAGGGAGTTAGGGACACAGGTGGACAGTGGTCTCACCTTTAATAACCACATAGCCACAACAGTTAGGAAATCCTTCTATGTAGCACACCTCATCACTAAGGGCTTTTCATCCAGAAAATAGGAGGTCATTGTCCCACTGTACTCATCCCTCATTAGACCCATTATATAGTACAATGCCCCATTTGGTATGTACCTCACAAGACACCTGCAAAAACTGGAAAGGCCACAGAAATACCTCACTAAAAAAAATCACAGGCCTAGAGCAGATGCCCTATGCTGACTGTCTAAAAAAACTCCAGCTATACTCTGTCGCATATCGCTTACTCAGAGGTGAGCTCTGCTTAACATACAAGGCCATGTCAAATACATTGCTGTTGGACATGCTACACTTAAAGAAATCCCAATCCCTCAGAGCCACACACTCCAGGGATCTAAACTTGGTCATCACAATGAACAAAACATGCTGGAGGGATAGGTTCCTGACCCAGAGACTGCCCATACTCTGGAACAGACTGCCCATACATGTCAAGCTGAGCACCTCTTTGGCCCTCTTCAAAGGGAACCTTGACGATTGGATGGGAGATAGGAAATTCACCCCGGGGATCACGTCAGTTGCCCTGCTAGACAGGGGACTAGGGAAGTAAGTATTCTGGGAAGAAATAGCCAGGGAAATGTTATGGCTAGGCTTGTATAGGGCCCATAGCGGATAGCCCAGTACCAACCTATGAACCTATAACAGTGCAAAATATAGTAGATTAACCATATAGCACAATTATAAGCATTACAGAAGTGCAATTCAATGAAATTAGTGTAAGAAATAACTTATTCTGCTCTTGGAATCTTAAGGAATTTCTGCTTAGTCCCAGTGATGAATCACCATCCACAGCCTGGTAAATACAAGCACAGCCCTTTGCAGACACAGGGTTTATATACCAGAAAGGATGGAAGAATCTAGAAGCTTGAATTGCTACTCAGTTCTACTATCCCCTGCTGTTACACCAATCACTTGTGCTAGAGATGGTCAGGAAACCCTGTTACTCTCAATAATAATGAAGACAACACACTATCAGCAGACGATGGCTGCCAGGAACACAGGAAACTCAACAAACAAAACTACCAGGCCTGGACAACAGCAGGCCTCTATCAAGATTGTACTACCTGACTAAAACACAGAACCTCACAATAAATGCACAGAAAAGCACAGAAAGAGCACTCACAAAAAGAAAATACAAGTCTCAGTATGAAAAAGCAGTTTACAGTTTAGCAATTCAATAAAAATGCAATTACAATAATGCACACTATTACAGCTGCTAGCTCAAGCCACTAAATTAAAGTTTTAAACAGATAAATGAGCAAGGAGACTCTAGGGAATGCTTTTAACTGCAAACAAATCAGTTATATGATACCTGACTAGGGGATTTCCCACATTATTCCCCTCCACAAGGGAGGTAACTCTCTTCAATTATCAAACTATAGACCAATAGCCATACTGTCACCACTGGCCAAAATAATGGAAAAAATGTGTTCATAAGCAACTTATGCTCTATCTTACTCAGAATAACCCATTAGCTGACTCTCAGCATGGCTTTAGGCCAAATCACAGCACCACCTCAGCCCTCCTCCTATACTTCTCCACCATTAACCACAACCGTAATACTAACAAACTAACCGCAGCCCTCTTTTTAGATCTCTCTAAGGCATTTGACATGGTCAACTATCAATTACTTATCCATACCCTAAGAGCACTCTCGCTAAATGATTGTGCAATTAAATGGTTCCAGTCCTCTCTATCCGGCAAACAACAAACAGTACTATGGCAGAATACTCAATCTGCTCGTCTTCCCATTACTCTAGGTGTTCCTCAAGGTTCCATACTAGGTCCCCTTCTCTTCTCAGTCTTCATAAATGATCTACCCACAGTCACTCCCAACATTACTTGCATACAATATGCGGATGACACCACTCTAATCTGTGCAGCCTCCTCCACAGCTGATCTTATGACAATAACTCAAAACACTTTTAACATTGTTGAAAAATGGTTTGCTAACTGTCAGCTGATTTTAAACCCTAACAAAACTAAGCTGCTTATTTTCACCCCCACTTGTAAATCCTCCACTCTATTCTTTATTATACAATCCAACAACAGCACACTGATATTCCCAGATGTGCACACCAAACTTCTAGGCATCACAATTGATAATATCCTAAAATATGACACCCATGTCAATCGAACTATCAAAATGGTTAACAAAAAACTAGGCTCCCTCTGTAGGATCAAACCTTTCCTAACTCCACACGCCAGAGTCTCCATAGCTCGCTCCCACTTATTGTCCACCCTTCTCTATGCCTCCCCCCATTCACCAACTTGAATAAAAACACTCTTAGAAAGCTCTCTAGTTGTTATAACCACATTGCAAGATTTTCTACTGGTGCGGCCTGTAGGACCCACCACTGCCTTAACTTAAATCAGCTAGGGTGGCTAGAATGGATTAGCCAACTGCAATACAACCAACTAGTTATCACCCACAAAGTTCTTAATCACCCTGCTAAGACACCTGCACTAAATAAAATTATCAACCCCTATAATAACCTAGGGTCTCTCCACTCTGCCAATAAACTGCTGGTCCAAACCTCCAAAAGCAATAACGTGGCTGGGGACCCTCTATTTGCTAACTCTGTAGGCATGATTTGGAACTCTATTCCTGCTGAACTTACTCTCGAACTCTCTCTAACCAAGTTTAAAAAAAGTCTCAAACTATACTATCAAAGACACTGGCAATATCCATGTTCAAAACCCAGCTAACACTACCCACTGATAAGAACACCTTGCCTAAGTTAAATCTGTCACCCACTTTCTATTTGTACAAGACAGTACTTTGCTGACTGTAAATCTGTGTGAAAATGATGCTTTTCAAGAATTGTAACTAGTAAAATCTAATTAAATCTGCCTAGTCAAATCTAGTTAAATCTGTCACCCAATCTCTAATTATATAAGATTTTACTACAATGTCTGTGAATCTGTGTGAAACTATTACTTTTAAAGAGCTGTAACTGGTAAAATCTCTATATGCATTAATCTGCTGGTTACCTATGCTAATTGTGTACCACATTCCTAAAGGCATGTATCCTGATTTTGTGATTTTTAAATTACTGTAAATTGTAGATTTTTTCATCCTGCATCTGTTATTAACTTATTACCTGGAGCTTTTCTCCCCGGGCCTCCGCTGAAAATGGACATATATCCAGTCAGGTTATCCTGGTAAACAAATGTAAAATAAATAAAATAAACACAGAAACCTCAAAAAATGCACAGAAAAGCACAGCTAGAGCACTCACAAACAGAAAATACAACTGTCAGTATGAAAAAGCAGTTTACAGTTAAGTAATTCAGTAAACATACAATTAGAGTAATGAAACAGTATCTAGCAATGACAAATACAGTTAAAACAGTATAAAACAGTACATAAATGCAGTGAAACAGTAAAAAAGCTTTATAACAGTGCAAAATATAGTAGATTAACTGTATAGCACAATTATAAGCATTACAGAAGTGCAATTAAATGAAAAAAGTGTAAGAAATAACTTATTCTGCTCTTGGAATCTTAAGGAATTCCTGCTTAGTCCCAGTGATGAATCCCCATCCACAGCCTGGTAAATACAAGCACAGCCCTTTGCAGACACAGGGTTTATATACCAGAAAAGATGGAAGAATCTAGAAGCTCAAATTACTACTCAGACCTACTAGCCCTTGCTGTTACACTAATCACCTGTGCTAGAGAAGGTCAGGAAACCCTGTTACTCTCAATAGTAATGAAGAAAACACACTATCAGCAGGAGATGGCTGCCAGAAACACAGGAAACTCAACAAACAAAACTACCAGGCCTGGACAACAGCAGGCCGCTATGAAGATTATGCTATATGAGTAGAACACAGAACCTCACATTAAATGCACAGAAAAACACAGAAAGAGCACTCACAAACAGAAAATACAAGTCTCAGTATGAAAAAGCAGTTTACAGTTTAGTAATTCAAAAAAATGCAATTACAGTAATGCACACTATTACAGCTACTAGCTCAAGTTCCTAAATTAATGTTTTAAACAGATAAAGGAGCAATGAGACTCTAGAGAATGCTTTAAACTGCAAACAAATATATAATACTTGACTAGAACACAGAAACCTCAACAAAATGCACAGAAAAGCACAGCTAGAGCACTCACAAACAGAAAATACAACTATCAGTATGAAAAAGCAGTTTACAGTTAAGTAATTAGGTAAACATGGAATTAGAGTAATGAAACAGCATCTAGCAATGAAAAATACAGTTAAAACACTATAAAACAGTACATAAATGCAGTGAAACAGTAAAAAAAAAGCTTTATAACAGTGCAAAATGTAGTGGATTAGCTGTATAGCATAATTATAAGCATTACAGAAGTGCAATTCAATGAAATAAGTGTAAGAAATAACTTATTCTGCTCTTGGAATCATAAGGAATTTCTGCTTAGTCCCAGTGATGAATCACCATCCACAGCCTGGTAAATACAAGTTATATAATTAGAATCACTTTTTGAGTTTTGATTTCAATGCGATTTTACTTACCTGACAACAATGAGAGTACATAACAGTGTGCAAAAGCTGGGTACTCTTTTAGTAATACTATACCACTGTAATACAGGCCTGAATTCAGAAAATTCACTTATGCAGCTTTGTAAAGGCCAAATATTGAAGGCAAACTAGAGCAACACAGAGACATTGCATGATGGGAGAATAATAATTAGGAAATTTAGTGATGAGAACTCAGCAGGTGACATAATGATCACGACAATGTGATAGCAGTCATGTGACCACATGAACTCGGTGGCATGCATGCAGCATGTATACAATGATGTACATTCACATGAGCAATAGTGCTCTACTATGAACACAGCTGAGAGTCCAGATAAGGGCAGCACAGCAGAGACCTTTTTTATTTTGTTCGCTATAAATGGGAGGAAGTGGGATATCTGAAGGGAAAAAAGAAAACAGAGGAACATCCAGAAAGGCAAGGAGAAAGGAAGGGTGGGATGAGGATGGGCAGCGAGGGTATATCTTTTGTGGGGCAGGTGACATTTTTTTTATATTTTCAAGAAGGGCAGAAGGGAAAGCTAGCCTGGAGAACGCAAGAGCTGGACTGAGGGTATAAGGATGGCAACAGGGAGAGTCAAACAAATATAAATGGCAGACAAAGATCAACAGGGTGAAGATGACTAAAATGGGATGGGTAACACAAAAGACAGACAGGTAGACTGACAGAGGGAGGAAGGATGACTGCTGATGGAGAGGAATGGACTACAAACTGGGGAAAGAGGTGACACACGAGGACAGAGAACACCATGATGGGGGCTAGGGTGAGTTGCTGGCTCACTACTACAATGCACACTGTTGAAACCAACCTGAGGTCACTCACCTCCATAACTGCCCTCGTGGCTGAGCCAAGCCCTCACAGTCTGATGACCAGGGTCTGGTAACTGTATGACTCTGCCAGCTGCATGAGGACATGTTCCAGGCTGTGGATGAGAGTGTCCAGTTACCAGTCCACCAAGGCATTCATCAGGCCTTCCACGTCCTTCCAAGTGACATACCTGCTCTCACAGGTGGCAGTTCCCTATGGGCATCCTACATTCCATACTATAAGCAAACTGCCACAGGGCACTGAAGAACTCTGCAGACTGTCTCATGCTAGAAGACCTACATCTCCCTTTTGAGAAGCTGACCTGTAGACAGCCGGAGACCCACGAGGTGATGACAAGACATGTACGCAGTGTGTGGGCTGCTGTGATGCCACATCCACTGCCATGGCAGACACTGCATAAAGTATGAATGGAGAGAAACAAAGTACAAATAAAACCAAAAAGAGGACAACAATAAAGTGAGCTAAACACAAAGCAAAATCCGTTATTCGTATGTGTGCTACACTGGTTGGCACCTGGAGAAGTAAAATGCTGTTGTTTATGTAATACCAAACAAAACACAACATACAGTATAAATAAATGTACAATATAGAGGTCAGACACAAAGTTAGCAGAGGAATAGCTGCATCATCTAGCACTCAGTGTCAGGCCCCAAAATAACAATCTGTGTAAAACCATGGGAAATTCAAACCAAGAATTTAATATACAAAATAATAATGTAATTAAGTGCTTTCATCTTATCACATACAAGACTTCATCAGAACATCTCAGTCGGGTATTGTATCAAAAGCCTTGGCCAGGTCAAGGTAGGCAGTGTGCACTATTTTTGCCTCATTTATATCCTTGGTGACCCTCTTAAAGAAGTCTACCAAGTTGAGTAGGCAAGACTTTCCCTTAACAAAGCCAAACTGTGATGGATCCAGTGTCTGCAGGTGGCCAATGTCCTTGATGATCACTTACATGATAATTCATTCCATGGCTTTGCATATTAGACTTAACAGACTGATGGGTCTGTAGTTCCCGGGGTTGGTTAATGGTCCACCCTTATGAAGAGGGATGACAGTTGTGGCCCTTCATTCACCTGGCGTTTAACCTGTTTTGAAGCTGTAGTTGAAGAGTGTGTCAAGCGGCCCAGATAAGGTATATTTTAGACTATTTACGAGGAACCAGGGCCACCGAAGCAGTGTTTTTGGTCTTAGAGAGTGCCACTAGGACCTGCTTCATGTTTATAGTTGTGGGAGTTAGAAGAGATTTCATAGAAGGTGGTGGGAGCTGAAGTTAGAGCTAAATTTATCAGCCAGTAGATTCACTATGTCACCCTGGGCAATGAGGGTTGTGTTATTTACCACCAGTTCTGCAAACTGCTGAGTGTTACCTTTAAAGTTCCTAAGATAGCCAAAGAACATTTTGTGATTGTCCTTAGCCTGGATACCTATCCCAAACTCATAAATGACTTAGTATGACTTTATTAGTTCTCTTAATTTCTGCTCTTTCTGATTTTGGCCATGACTTTTTTCTTGTTATATATCATGTTAAGGTAAGTATTCCACCAGTGGAGTTTGTTTTTGGTATTAAATCTGAGCTTAACTGTGGTAGGTACTATAGCCACAATGCAGTCATTTACATTTTTGTATAAGTTTTTTGTAAATAATTCAGCATAGATAAATATATTCTTGTGGTTTAGGGAAACCATGAATTTTGAAAAAACTGTTGATTAATAGGATGTAGTTTGTTTAGAGTAGTTCCTAACTATTGTGGGTTTAGTTGGGTTTTCTAGGTTGATTTTTATTTTGATGGACACAGCTTTGTGGTCTGACCTCATCAATAAGGTTACACTCTCTCATGTTGGTGAGTACTAGGTACAATATGTTTTATCCTCTGGTTGGAGTGAGCAGTATCTGGTCCATGGTTTTTGTGTTGATAAAATCCAGGAAATGTTGTACCTGTTAGTTAGAGCCAGTGTATGTTTTACAGGCTATGGAGGAACAATTAAAATCTGCCAAGAATAAGGTATTTTTTGGGATGGTGAGCACCTCTAGTAGGTCTATGTAAGAGTTGCAAGCTTCATGGGTCATAGATGGTGACCTGTAGCTGGCCAAGACATGGTAAGGAATCTTGTCTATGGAGTTGTATTTGTTGCTTATGTAGATTGAGACACTTCCACCTTTAGTCCCTGTCTGTACAGCTGATGGTCTAAATGTGTGGAAGGCACTGTTGCCTTGTACTGCTATAGTACTTTCTGTGGCATTAAACCATGTCTGGGTTCACCAGAGTGGGTAATACCTGTGGTATGACTGAACACCCTTTCAACGCAGTGAAAAACATCCATTTTGTACTAGGGACCCTTATGGAAGTCTCCCAGCAAGCATTCTTGATGGTCCATATGCAGTGAGGTACAGAAAGATTTTAGCTCCTTTCCTGCAACATGTGAGAGTCCTCCCACCCTCAGCACCTTCAGAAATCCTGGCTACTTCACAGGTTGCTATTTAGAGGAACATGGTAGCAGACTGCAATCAAATCATGTTTTGATTATCATGCAGTATGCATCTATGGGCAGCAGGGTTGTGCAGCAGACTCTAAAGTCATCCTGTACCCATATTGCCAACCACTGTACCAAGGTGTTTGGGATAAAACACTCTGGGCTAAAGGTATGTGCACTGTACAACTCATGTTGATGTTCATGGCTGTGGCACAGTGCCCTTATGGGTCACAAGTCAGATTATGAAAACCATATCCCTGTAAAAGTCACAGACCTGCCTTCTTATGTACAGTGAACTCTGCAGTTCTTAGTGTTTATTCATGGGCAGGCATGAGCCTGATTGCACAGTCTCCAACTGGTACACATTGCATTAAATGTGCTTTTCAGATACATATACCCTAAATCACCTCATTAGCATAAATACTTAATATGAGTCTCAAGACTGTAGAATAAAAGCAGCCACAGTCATTGCTGTGTTCTTCGTGCTTCATAATTTTTCAGGAATAGAGAGCAGAATGCAACTGCAGGTTATTGCTGTTGGTCTGAAGAGGAAATTGCTATTCTACAACTGCTGTGATGGGATGCACAGGTCAGTGGAAAGTAGGGAGAATGACAGCCGTACTCATTTATTGTGGGGAGTGCTCCACAGCTACTTGCTGACTGGATGTGTGTGGAGGGACACAGAAGAGGTACAATGGATCTCTGTAGTAAATAGCCACAACTATCTACAGATTACAGGAGTGTGGGTACCAAATTTGATTGGGGCTAGGGTGCACAAGGCATAGGCAGGTGAGGAGAGTGACTGCATAACTGTAAGACTTTCTGGGGGTTCCATAGCTATCCGCTGAAAGGGGAGCAGGAGCAAAGGAAGAATTGCAGTAATGGATAACTGAGTATATGGCTAATTTGCAGGAGGAAGGAATATGTAAAGGATGTAATGGTCAAACATTATTAGGCTCAGGTGTGTATTGCTCACAGATAGGGTGCATATCACAAAGGTCTGTCCCAATAATGCCTGACTGGAATGCTGTGCAGAACTGTCATGTGATACTGGAGTCCAGTTAGTGACCATAGTTGTATATCCATATTTACAGGTTGATACATAACAGTTAAAGAGAGGAAGCAGTTGCAAAAGTTCTCCCAGACAAAGGCAGAAGTGCTACTGCGGACTGACTGTGAGCATGGATGTAGATACTGGACAAAGATTAGAATAACTAAGTCTTCTGTGATCATGTGTGGCATAAGCTGTTGGCAACATAACATAAATGGAAGGCAACAGTCAAAAATTACGCAGACGCTGGAAGATAAACACTTTATATAAAATCACAAAAACACGGCAAAGCTTTCAGGTAAAATCCCTTCTTCAGTGCATACATTTCAACAGTTAAAAACAAAATGATTATATAGTATGGGTCAGTATCACATGACTTGCAGCCAAGTAGTCACATGACATATACATAATAAAACATGATACTTTTCATTTCAATTTAGTTTGCTGTAAAAACTTTAGAACAGGTTTTAATGTTATAACATCATTTATTCCTGGTGTTTTATCTGCCTGTAGCCTAGTTATCCACTCATATTCTTTCAACTCCAATTTATTATTTATGTCACCCCCTCTTAGTGTTGTCTCAACTATATGTATAACAAAGCGAAAATCTATGCTCAGCCTCATGTTCCTCTATATGCTTATATAGAGAATTAGTTTTTACGGCCCTGTTAATTTCTGACTTGTGTTCAATTATTCTATTTTTTAATTTTCTTATGGTTTTACCTATATAGAATGATGAACACTCAGAGCAGGTAGCCATGTATACCACCGAGGTAAAAGGCAAGGAGAAAGGAAGGGTGGGATGAGGATGGGCAGCGGGTATATCTTTTGTGGGGCAGGTGACATTTTTTTTATATTTTCAAGAAGGGCAGAAGGGAAAGCTAGCCTGGAGAACGCAAGAGCTGGACTGAGGGTATAAGGATGGCAACAGGGAGAGTCAAACAAATATAAATGGCAGACAAAGATCAACAGGGTGAAGATGACTAAAATGGGATGGGTAACACAAAAGACAGACAGGTAGACTGACAGAGGGAGGAAGGATGACTGCTGATGGAGAGGAATGGACTACAAACTGGGGAAAGAGGTGACACACGAGGACAGAGAACACCATGATGGGGGCTAGGGTGAGTTGCTGGCTCACTACTACAATGCACACTGTTGAAACCAACCTGAGGTCACTCACCTCCATAACTGCCCTCGTGGCTGAGCCAAGCCCTCACAGTCTGATGACCAGGGTCTGGTAACTGTAGGACTCTGATAGCTGCATGAGGACATGTTCCAGGCTGTGGATGAGAGTGTCCAGTTACCAGTCCACCAAGGCATTCATCAGGCCTTCCACGTCCTTCCAAGTGACATACCTGCTCTCACAGGTAGCAGTTCCCTATGGGCATCCTACATTCCATACTATAAGCAAACTGCCACAGGGCACTGAAGAACTCTGCAGACTGTCTCATGCTAGAAGACCTACATCTCCCTTTTGAGAAGCTGACCTGTAGACAGCCGGAGACCCACGAGGTGATGACAAGACATGTACGCAGTGTGTGGGCTGCTGTGATGCCACATCCACTGCCATGGCAGACACTGCATAAAGTATGAATGGAGAGAAACAAAGTACAAATAAAACCAAAAAGAGGACAACAATAAAGTGAGCTAAACACAAAGCAAAATCCGTTATTCGTATGTGTGCTACACTGGTTGGCACCTGGAGAAGTAAAATGCTGTTGTTTATGTAATACCAAACAAAACACAACATACAGTATAAATAAATGTACAATATAGAGGTCAGACACAAAGTTAGCAGAGGAATAGCTGCATCATCTAGCACTCAGTGTCAGGCCCCAAAATAACAATCTGTGTAAAACCATGGGAAATTCAAATCAAGAATTTAATATACAAAATAATAATGTAATTAAGTGCTTTCATCTTATCACATACAAGACTTCATCAGAACATCTCAGTCGGGTATTGTATCAAAAGCCTTGGCCAGGTCAAGGTAGGCAGTGTGCACTATTTTTGCCTCATTTATATCCTTGGTGACCCTCTTAAAGAAGTCTACCAAGTTGAGTAGGAAAGACTTTCCCTTAACAAAGCCAAACTGTGATGGATCCAGTGTCTGCAGGCGGCCAATGTCCTTGATGATCACTTACATGATAATTCATTCCATGGCTTTGCATATTAGACTTAACAGACTGATGGGTCTGTAGTTCCCGGGGTTGGTTAATGCTCCACCCTTATGAAGAGGGATGACAGTTGTGGCCCTTCATTCACTTGGCATTTAACCTGTTTTGAAGCTGTAGTTGAAGAGTGCGTCAAGCGGCCCAGATAAGGTATATTTTAGACTATTTACAAGGAACCAGGGCCACCGAAGCAGTATTTTTGGTCTTAGAGAGTGCCACTAGGACCTGCTTCATGTTTATAGTTGTGGGAGTTAGAAGAGATTTCATAGAAAGTGGTGGGAGCTGAAGTTAGAGCTAAATTTATCAGCCAGTAGATTCACTATGTCACCCTGGTCAATGAGGGTTGTGTTATTTACCACCAGTTCTGCAAACTGCTGAGTGTTACCTTTAAAGTTCCTAAGATAGCCAAAGAACATTTTGTGATTGTCCTTAGCCTGGATACCTATCCCAAACTCATAAATGACTTAGTATGACTTTATTAGTTCTCTTAATTTCTGCTCTTTCTGATTTTGGCCATGACTTTTTTCTTGTGTTATATATCATATTAAGGTAAGTATTCCACCAGTGGAGTTTGTTTTTGGTATTAAATCTGAGCTTAACTGTGGTAGGTACTATAGCCACAATGCAGTCATTTACATTTTTGTATAAGTTTTTTGTAAATAATTCAGCATAGATAAATATATTCTTGTGGTTTAGGGAAACCATGAATTTTGAAAAAACTGTTGATTAATAGGATGTAGTTTGTTTAGAGTAGTTCCTAACTATTGTGGGTTTAGTTGGGTTTTCTAGGTTGATTTTTATTTTGATGGACACAGCTTTGTGGTCTGACCTCATCAATGAGGTTGCACTCTCTCATGTTGGTGAGTACTAGGTACAATATGTTTTATCCTCTGGTTGGAGTGAGCAGTATCTGGTCCATGGTTTTTGTGTTGATAAAATTCAGGAAATGTTGTACCTGTTAGTTAGAGCCAGTGTATGTTTTACAGGCAATTAAAATCTGCCAAGAATAAGGTATTTTTTGGGATGGTGAGCACCTCTAGTAGGTCTATGTAAGAGTTGCAAGCTTCATGGGTCATAGATGGTGACCTGTAGCTGGCCAAGACATGGTAAGGAATCTTGTCTATGGAGTTGTATTTGTTGCTTATGTAGATTGAGACACTTCCACCTTTAGTCCCTGTCTGTACAGCTGATGGTCTAAATGTGTGGAAGACACTGTTGCCTTGTACTGCTATAGTACTTTCTGTGGCATTAAACCATGTCTGTGTTCACCAGAGTGGGTAATACCTGTGGTATGACTGAACACCCTTTCAACGCAGTGAAAAACATCCATTTTGTACTAGGGACCCTTATAGAAGTCTCCCAGCAAGCATTCTTGATGGTCCATATGAAGTGAGGTACAGAAAGATTTTAGCTCCTTTCCTGCAACATGTGAGAGTCCTCCCACCCTCAGCACCTTCAGAAATCCTGGCTACTTCACAGGTTGCTATTTAGAGGAACATGGTAGCAGACTGCAATCAAATCATGTTTTGATTATCATGCAGTATGCATCTATGGGCAGCTGGGTTGTGCAGCAGACTCTAAAGTCATCCTGTACCCATATTGCCAACCACTGTACCAAGGTGTTTGGGATAAAACACTCTGGGCTAAAGGTATGTGCACTGTACAATTCATGTTGATGTTCATGGCTGTGGCACAGTGCCCTTATGGGTCACAAGTCAGATTATGAAAACCATATCCCTGTAAAAGTCACAGACCTGCCTTCTTATGTACAGTGAACTATGCAGTTCTTAGTGTTTATTCATGGGCAGGCATGAGCCTGATTGCACAGTCTCCAACTGGTACACATTGCATTAAATGTGCTTTTCAGATACATATACCCTAAATCACCTCATTAGCATAAATACTTAATATGAGTCTCAAGACTGTAGAATAAAAGCAGCCACAGTCATTGCTGTGTTCTTCGTGCTTCATAATTTTTCAGGAATAGAGAGCAGAATGCAACTGCAGGTTATTGCTGTTGGTCTGAAGAGGAAATTGCTATTCTACAACTGCTGTGATGGGATGCACAGGTCAGTGGAAAGTAGGGAGAATGACAGCCGTACTCATTTATTGTGGGGAGTGCTCCACAGCTACTTGCTGACTGGATGTGTGTGGAGGGACACAGAAGAGGTACAATGGATCTCTGTAGTAAATAGCCACAACTATCTACAGATTACAGGAGTGTGGGTACCAAATTTGATTGGGGCTAGGGTGCACAAGGCATAGGCAGGTGGGGAGAGTGACTGCATAACTGTAAGACTTTCTGGGGGTTCCATAGCTATCCGCTGAAAGGGGAGCAGGAGCAAAGGAAGAATTGCAGTAATGGATAACTGAGTATATGGCTAATTTGCAGGAGGAAGGAATATGTAAAGGATTTTATGGTCAAACATTATTAGGCTCAGGTGTGTATTGCTCACAGATAGGGTGCATATCACAAAGGTCTGTCCCAATAATGCCTGACTGGAATGCTGTGCAGAACTGTCATGTGATACTGGAGTCCAGTTAGTGACCATAGTTGTATATCCATATTTACAGGTTGATACATAACAGTTAAAGAGAGGAAGCAGTTGCAAAAGTTCTCCCAGACAAAGGCAGAAGTGCTACTGCGGACTGACTGTGAGCATGGATGTAGATACTGGACAAAGATTAGAATAACTAAGTCTTCTGTGATCATGTGTGGCATAAGCTGTTGGCAGACACGAATGCAGTTCAGGGTTACAAAAGGACATACCATTAGGTCCATCATTGGGTCACTGACATGATCCTGCATGCCTAAAAGAAGACCCATACCACTGCATGCAAAAGGTTGTCCATGGGTAGGGGTCCATCACCACAGACCATCTCGATCAACATGCAGAAAATCTTATTGTCACAGCTGAAAGTGATGAGCTTTGCCAGAGACCTACATGTGGGAGCCGTACTTGGTGGATAACTTTGTGTCTACGTTGGGAATACACCAGGCTGGTGTTACCTTATGTCAGTAACACAGTTTAAGGGCATACCTGTGTATGAGCTTAGTGATGCTCAACATTTGCATATCTCCACTATCTGTCATGCAGACACAAAAGCATACTATGCAGTAGCATAGCTTCTTTCCATACTTTGGAGAGAATGTTACCCACATCTACTGACTTGGCACTGTTGCCTTTGTGACCTATCCCCCACCATGGAAAGAATGGAGATGCCCAGTTCCCCTACTCAGGGAGAACTCTAGTCCTCTGCCCATACAGCTGCAGTGGATGAAGGTGCTTCCACAGAGTGTGGGGAGATGGTACAAGAGCTATGGCCCGCTGGCCATTATTACCAGGCTTCCTGCTTATTGGCTGATATGGGTGTCACAATGTACATTAAATAACAGATATGCAGGACAGTCATCCAGGTAGAGGAAAATGTTAGCACTGTCATGGCAGAGCTGATGAGTCTACTGTTTGTCCTGTGAGATGATATATATATATATATATATATATATATATATATATATATATATATATATATATATGACTTTTAATATATGGCCCAAATGATTGGTGAGTTTGACAGACATCTGGGTAGCAACACTACCTCCCTGGGGACATCTCCCTCAACAAACCAGGGATAACACCTTTCCTGTGGCTGATGCCCATCTCTCGTCATGGTGCTTGCACCCCAAAGGGCAGGTAGGTCATGTTCAGTTACTGCTAACTCCTTCTGCAGTATGGAAGGTAACAATTAGCCCTATCATGTACACTGGCTGGGAGCGTGAACTCTAAAATCTACTACAGCTGTTATGGCTGCTACTCACAGCACCATAGTGTGGTGTCTATGTCTATTCACTAAAGAATCACAGAATATAAATTCACTGGCAGATGGATGGGGTGATTGAATAATTCTGATACATTTCTGAATCATTCCTATATGTTTTTTTTATACTCATTTGCATTTGCAAGTGAGCTTGTTAACATAATGTCACTTGCTTCCACATTATTATATGGTCATTATTATACAATGTCAATTTCACAATTGTTTCTGCTTGTGCAATGGTAACATCTCTGAAATGACCCACCCTGTCTTTGTCAAACACATTATGCTGTTATGTTCTGTGCCCCTGTTATAAATTCTGTTGCAGTTCATATTTATCTAAGAATTCTTGGAACTTTTTTGCTTGGCTTCAAAGGGAATTACATTCTAGCCAGTTGACTATCTGGATAAACTGAACAAACGAGTAAGTAAAATGTCACAAATTACAACTGCGATGTTCCCTTACTAAATGCATTTAAGTGCCTTCCTACTTGCCGCTGCATTTCCTACAACATTTTCTACACAAGTAAATGTTTTTATAATATAAATGGAAGCCATGAGTATGAAATTAAATACTTGATATTTGTGCCCCAACAGGAAGTTGAACTAGTGTGAGTCCTGAAACTGAAAATACGATAGCGAGTTATTATAAATAACTGATCTGTGAAAGTTACTTTTACATATTAAAATCAGTTTTTTGCAGAGAGCAAGCTCCCTGCATCCTAAGTATAGGGGGCTGCAACCCTCACACCCTTGTCTATCCTAGCTCAGAGATTGCCATACTTTGAGAAAAGGGAATTCTCTGAGATACAACACCCTCAGATTTAGTATATATTTTCTCCCAGTCACAAATTGCTGCATAATTAAAGATGACATTTTTGAAATTACATGGGGAACTCCTCGATACTCTATACTTGTTTTAGTTTTTCCTCCACTTTATACAGATTACAGTTTTAGGAATATGAGTGTTAGAAACATAGTTTATATCAAATATGTTAAATATTATTACTGTTGTTTGAATTAGTTAAGATTACCTTGTTTAATTCCACAATTATAGTTACTGCAGATGCCCAGAGATTTAAGGTACATAAATGAATTGCTTTTCTTCGTAGATCTGAAGACTTCATATGGAGGAATTAGTACTTCTTCTTCACTTGGAAAAACAGAAAATTTGGCAATTCGTACACCATGACATGTCTGAATATGAAACAAGCCATTTCCTTTACTGAAGTTTTTAGCTACATCTCTTTTTAAAGATGAAGAGGCAAAATTTCCAAACCGTACATTTTTATTCACAGAGCCAAATTTGTAACTGACTCCTCTAAAGACAGTAAAGCATTTATTATTAGATTTGTTACGCAAACTCTGCAAAGCTTTTGTCAAATAGAAGTGAAGATACTTGAAATGAAAGCTGTTCAGATTTTTTCCAGCTTCACGTACAGCTTTGTTTAGGTCACTGTATATACTATTACCTTCCATAGTATATGCAGTCAGAGCAATTCCATATTCATTTTTGAAATTATGAGGAAGGTTTGTTATATGTGACTGTTTTTTTTTCCATTCACCTGCAGCCTTATTCCATACAGCATTGTAATTGTTCTTTTTTTTTATTTCATTTTTAAATAATGGCTTAATTCTCTTCCTCTCAAAATCATGTGCACAATTAATGTACTGATCATCATATGCATAGTTTGCATAATCCACATCGATCCCATATGCCTTTTGATATTGAGATACAACCTGAAGAAAACATAACAAAATGCAAATAGCATTTAAGATGACGAACACTGAGATTTAAAAAAATAGTGATTTCTACAGTTATAAATGTGATTTATTGATTTTTAACATGTTTAATAGATTAAATTACTCAATAGTGATAAAAATGTTTAGATTTGGTATGAATGAATCTTGACACACAGCACAGTTTGCTGACATCTAGAATTATCATCAACAGTAGACTGTGCTGATCAGATTTGTAGCTGAATCCTCTTTAAGATGGGTTCATAGCTAATTACTTGTCATGCAGTCCAGGAGACCCTTGATTAACCTAGTCCAATTTTACAATTATCCCAGTGCACCATCAGGTTAAGTGACTTGCTCAAAGTCACAGAGCAGTAAAATGAAGGCTGAAGAAATAAAGCCATGAACTACACGAATGGGGCATTCACCAAAAACAATTCTAGTAGTCATATAAGCATAACAGGCTAAAACAGAAACAAATTAAACTCAGAAATAGTAATAGCAGTATTCATCTTTTTTTACTCGTGTTAACCAGGTAAGCCTACTGGATACAAGTGTCCCTTTTCAGGAGTGACCTGGGAGCACTGCCTGTTTAAGTGCTGCTTAAAGTCATGAAGAAGGAAAATGGAACTGAGGGATCCAACCCTGCACCTTTGATTAAATGAAACAATTCATTACAGGTCAGAGACTCAGTTTTGTGCGTTAACTACACTGCCACTTAAATACCCAGAACCTATGCTATATGTTTCCTTAGATAACAGATGCAAGGCCATCTGCTTGCCTTTTGCTGTAGCAGACCAACATTACATTTCTTTGGAGTCTAAGACTCTGATGTCACTCTTTTCAAGGTAAGATATAACACGGTCTTTGATACTGAAATAAATCTACCCTCCCAGCTGAATCAAATTGGCTGCATGATGTCCATGTAGCTGCAGATCCTTACCTACAGTCATCCCACGTGGCACATATTTCTGAAAGAAGTAGGTGATCTACAGGTATCTGTGAAGGAGAATATTCTTTTTTTGTCTTTCCTCTATTCCTTTATTCTCCTGTTCTGTCAATATAGTGACAGCACTGTTTGTTCTGGGCCCTTCAGTGAATGAATGCCTCATCTCTTTCATCTTGGGGAAACATTGATTATCTATTTAATCCCTTAGGGAAGAATCTATTGAAGCCTGGTTCTTTATAACCTCAAATTCTATAGGAGTTCCCTAATGGGTCTCTCGTGAAGGATGGAAGCAACTGCTCAAAGAGACGGATTTGGACACGTGGAATTAATAACACCACTATTGCATCTACTTTGACCCGAGCAAGTGCTAACCATGTAGACTTCTACTCTGCAGCATACAAGAACACTGGATATATAACTGTCCTAATATGTGCTGCCTTAAAATATATCCTGCATTTTGGCTGGCTTAACCCATTTCTCCAACAGGCAAGAAATAAGCTTAGTAGTGAACACTCTATACCCAATCCCTCACTCTCTTTGAAAAGTATAAATTAACTTCCCCAGTTTTGTATGTTTATTGGAACAGACAGTATAAAGAAAAGGCTTGAGCTACTTATAGAAATCAGGATAATACAATCATTTCACTGCCTAATTATGCTGGGCTAAGGCAAGTAAATATTTCCATTAAGTTAAAGTATCCTTCTTTCTACCTTAAAATGTCATAACATTTCCTTTTGATGTGGCTGGATACAAAGCTTGCAAAGTGACTCCTAAGTAATCACTTGAGTTCCACAAACAATCCAATAGATAACAGAAAAAAAAAACATTCTAGAAGTCTCCACAAATGAGGTGAGAAGGAAGCAGATCTGGTTACATAAGCCAACAGATGATCAGTGAACAATGAAATAATTTGTAGATCACCACCAAACTCATTGCACATAGTCCTTAAAGCTATTAGGCATTAATTATAAAATGCAAATAAGGATGGAGTAAAGGGGAAGCTCTAGTTTGTACTCTTACACAGGTGAAGGGATGGGTAAATATAGCTGGATATTTTGACTGCCAGCTGTGTGTCATTGTATAAGGGCAAAATCATTTTGAGCAAATGTATCTGGTAACATAACCATCAAAATGTTTTGCTCCAAGAAGGCCAACCTCACTCTATCAAAAACCTTGTTGTTATCCAGACTGAAATACAGGCAAGGGATTATGACTGAGTTTTAATGGTGAATTACTGCCAGAGTATTCATAATACTAATCCAAACTTGCCTCCAGGAGGCAAATCCACACTGATCATGGTACACTATGTCTGGAATCGGAGACACCAGTTTAGCTGTCCCTGCTAATCTGAAATTCTCATAAGCAGAATTTAATGTGGACATTGGTTAATAAGAAGTAAAGTGCAGGGAATCTCTCCCAGAATTATGAGTTATGAATTTATAATATTATGTTTCCTTTCCAGGATCCACTTCCCCTTCTGAATAGGTTTGTATGCTCTTAGGTACATACTAAGCAACCATCAGACTGTCAGTCTACCCAGTCAGTAACTGGGATTTAAGCAATGAGATAGTTTCCTTCTGCCTTTAGAAGTGTATGATAGACCTGGGGGAAATTTATGGCAACCCAATCAACTGTCATGGCTAACTTTGAATGTGGCAAGGGTACTGCTTTGCTTGGCATGGACTGGAAATATATTCCAGCCATGGAGAATACATTGGGTTATAAGTGTTTCTCATAAATGTATCTAACCTATTGATGAAATTTTAGGTTGTATGCATTTGAGAAATAATTTATGCTATGGATAGTACAAAGAAGGTATAGCCTTTTATGGTACAAAAAGCTAGACAAGGATCTATTCAGAGGAGCCAGTAGGACAGACTACAAGGATGGGGCTATTTGCTTGTGTTGATAAATGAGAGACTTGAGCCCAGTAATCTTTTTTGTTAAGGAATCTCTGAGATTTCTCAAAATGAGTGATACGATTTGAAAGGTATATGCCAAAGGGAACTGAATTTTCAGTAATAAGACTTGTGAAAGGTGACTACATAGGAAGTAAAACTTCTATGGATTGAGAAGAGATGCTTCTGAAATTAACTGAACAGATAAAAATATGTTCTAACTGCTAACATAATGTGGTGTTGAACTGATAGTGAATTATAAACATTAGTGCCTAGATCCCTGCTGACAATATCATTCTTTGGGGGTGTATCATTTACATGATACAACAAGGAAGTGTTTTGTTTACCAGGCTGGACTATGGTACATTTTTTTGTATTCAATTTGAGACCATTATACTTAAACTAAGTGTTAGCATAGGCTAACAGTTGTTGGAGTAACTAAATGTTAATGGGAAAATGAAAAAATGATCTGGACTTGGTCAAATTCTTTAGAGCCTCCCCCTGAACCCATGATGCCTTAACCTACAGACAGCCAACATAGTTCTGTCTCATCTATTAGTTTCTGAAGCCTTTATTTTTCCAACAACATATGTTTATAGTCCTTCAGATGTCCTGGTAATATAACCTCTGCAATCTACTAAATATGCCCTATTAATGATCCAGGCAAGACTAAGTCCTTCACATAGGCTGCTGCTATTCTCATTCATAGGTTCATAGGTTCATAGGTTCATACTAGGCTATCTGCCCAAGGGCATTTATAAGCCTAGCCCATAGTTATGTGACTTTCGCCACCCCTTTAGTTTGAAGAAAACTATGCCTATTATTTTGCTGTGCCTCTGTCAAGCAGTGACACTGAAGTAATCCCTGGGGTATATCTGCGATCTCCCATCCATTGGTCAAGATTCCTCTTGAACAAGGCCAGCGAGGTGCTCTGCCTCACATGTACCGGGATTTTGTTCCACAGCATAGGGAGTCTCTGGGTGATGAATCTGTCCCTCCAGCACGTTCTATTAATAACTGTGTCAAGGTTTAAGTCTCCAGCCCTTGTGGTTCTGAGGGATCTAGATTTTTTGAGGTGAAGCATATTCATCAAATCTGGGTTTGACATGGCCTTATATGTTAGGCACAGGTCACCTCTGAGCAAGCGGTATGCGACTGAATAGAGCTGGAGTTCTTTCAGTCGGGCAGCATAAGACATATTTTGAGACCCTTTATCCTTTTGGTGAGGAACTTTTGGGGCCTTTCCAGCTGCTGCAGGTGTCGGGTCAGATACATTCCGAATGGGGCATTGTACTCAATCATAGGTCTAATGAGTGATGAGTACAGGGGGATGATGACCTCCCTTGATCTAGATGTGAATCCCTTCATGATCAGGTGGGCAATGTAGAAGGTTTTCCTAACTACTTTGGCAACATGAGTGTCAAACGAAAGGTTACTGTCAACCTGGGTCCCCAGATCCCTGATGACTTCTTCCACAACTTATTCCACAACTAAAGCAGTTTTCAAAGCATCCCAAAGCATAACTAAGGACACTCATTCATGTTCATTATCAGTTCAGATTTAACGCATCCTGTTCTCCATACAGGCTTTAGTTCTTAGAGATGTGTTTCCTTCAATCAGCTACTGAAGAATGAACCGACACATGGCGCTGGACAGAAATGAGAGGACCTCCCCCATGACTCAGTGTCATGCATTCCTAGAGACATAAACCTTCTACAACATAGAAAGAGTTTGTTCTGAATAAGAGTGCCATTTATATCCTGTAGACCTCTCACCCTGTCCAATGAATATCCACCAATTCTATATTTGGAACAGAGATGTCATAGCCAGTAGATTATAACCCTGGCTATTGTAAGGTAAGATGTTTTCTGGAGATGCGACCTCTCATTAAGGCAGTTGTCTCCATGACAGATGGAAGAAAGTTTCATAACATAAGGGAGAGTTGTATTCATGTACTTATTGCCATTTGATTACTGGGAATGTCCAACAGCATATCTACTCATTTTGATTGGAGGCCCAGGAAGAAAGGCTCTAAAGTATTACAAAATGCATTTTAAGAACAATGATTTTACAGTTTTCAAAATAATGCAAAAACATCTACAGTTTAAATAATTGCACCAATGTGAGTATATTGGTTAAGAACAGAGACAACTTATATGACAATGAGTTAATACATAGAGAAAATATTATCTAGTTTATAGAAATTAAGGGTAAGTTAGTATAATACAGACAGGAATTGCAATATGAAGCAGGAGAAAAAGCAGGGTTATGGCATATTTAGATAGACAGTCGGGGAGAAAAATTGATTGAAGTAAGGAGGTGAGTGAAGAAGGTGAAGTAAGGAGGTGTAAGGTAGAGTAAGGTACTTGTTTATAGTTACGGATATTTTTTATCCTGAGGATGAGCAAGAATTTAACCAGATATTGGCAATGAACTCTTTCAGAATGGTTTTGAAGGACTGGAGAGAAGGTATTGACCTGATGGATACAGGTAAGGAGTTCCAGGCACAGCAAACATGGTATGAGTTCAGACCATGCTGAAGAGATTTGATAGGTTTGTGAACAGAGCAAAGTTTTTTTTTGACACTGGATCATAATGTCCAAGTGTAAAAATGTAATGGTATTTAGTGCTGCACAAGCAGAAAGATGTTGCATAATTTTATAGCTGGGAAGAAACTGCATATGTCAGTTGATAGGACAGTTCTAAACAATTAAGGTTTTTTAGTGTATAAAGTAGTGGGTTCTGAAAAGCGTATTTGCTATAGTAAAAGCTTAGTCACAGAATATAAGTGCCTTTCGTAAATTACTTTTAATTTTCGCATACACACCATCCTAGTTTTTACAGAAATCTAAAATTTGACAGAATGAGACTGTAACCACTAGTATAGCAACTATTTATATCTGCCTAACAAATGTTTTGAAGAATGTAGAGTGAATGTCTTCCTTAAAATGTGTTATTAGCAATGAGAGCTGCTTATACAACACAGCTTAAGTTGGTTAGGTAAGTCACAAGCATTCCAATTAGACATCTTAAGAGTTTCTTTTTTAATATTCCAGGTAACCATCTTAAACACAGTTTTCATTCTATAATGTAGAACACATACATGGACCCATTCCCATCACCTGAACTATTTTTGTGCTACATAAGCATAGTCCGCAGCATTTAACTCTCCAACTGGATACTAATTCAATAAACTAACAAAAAAAACTAACAATCAGATATACTTTTCAGGGCTGCTCACTGTCTTCCAAGTTTGTGGGAGATTTAGTCTTCCTTAAAACAAATTAACAAAGTTAGATGGGCTTTTTACAAGTAATTTAACTTAGGCCATGTATTTTTAAATTATTTATTCTGTCATAAAAGAGTCATTCTGTAATATGAGTATTAAAAAATTAACTCTAACATCATGAACAGAATGCTAATATTTCTGATAGACAATGTGAAGGAAAGAAAATGTCTGTTCTTAGGTTGTAATCAAACAACTGGGAAAGAAGTTTCCAGAAATGTTTAGTCAGAGCTTATGAATATCTATAAGATTTCAAATAATTCAGTTTTTGAAAATAGTTACTGGATAATGTACGGATAACACAAAGACACTCAAGTTCTTACAAAAATCATCTGCTTTGGAAGTTTACAATTGCCTGTCCCAGAAGGAGATGAAATATATGTCTCTTTATATGCCATTTGACACCCACTTTTAAAAGGAAATAAATATTATTTTTTCTGTTTTAATAACTAACTCTTTTATGACTTTTTTTCAATATGTGTTATTGACATAGTGTTGAAGTGAATATAAAAGAAAACCTGACAGTTATGGCACCCAAGATAGGACTCAAGAGATGTAAGAAAAGATGCCATGGGTACTGCTAATGGGTTCATGTTATGTTATCGAAAGATAACGTAATCAAACGGCCAAAACATCGAAACAGACTCATTTCAAAACTTTTATTGTGGGGGGGCTGTGCCCCCCACCCCCCTGTCAAATATACATTCCAACTCCAAGATTACACTACACTGAGGAAAGGGCAAATATCCCAGTCTTCGCTGTACTGCGATCCCACAATGCAAACTTCAAAATGCGTCCGTTTTGATGTTTTGTCCATTCAATTACGTTATCGTTTGATAACGTAATAGGAACCCCTGCTAATACCTGTGAAACACACCCTTTTATTTTTTTGATCTACAAGATTGCCTGAAAGAATTTCACTTGTTGCTGAACATAAGATTTATAAAACAAAAAACAGAGAATTCTGTTAGAACTGTGTGACTCATTCTTCACTGCCATCGACACTTTCAAACATATAATTAGAGACTTGCTTTCTCAATGTTTATCTTAGTCTCTTTGGATATATACAAGCATTTGAGGGTTTATGTAGTAATAAAGTCTTTGCTCCCTCTGGTGGCCCTAGAAAGAAAGTTTATTAAAAGACTACCTGTAGAAAAACAAAGAAAATTATCTTTTCATACAATACATCCAGTTATTATTGTTAGTATTATTTATTTATGTATTTATTTATATTTTTGCATGTGAATATAAGATAATGGCACCAATATTGTTAAGAGAGTCTAGTACGACAGTAGATCTAGAAAATTAAAACTAGCAGGTAATGAATCATAGCCATGCTAGATTAGACTGGTGTTCATTAACTTTTAAATTTCCTTATATGTAGGTGGATGTTTAAGTTAAATAAAACTTATGAGTCCATAGCATGCATGGGACACAGATGTAAAAATAAAAGAAAATTCATCAGCTGATAGCACATACACATAGGTGTAAAATACAGAAGGGTTGTGAGCCTACAGCATGCTAGAACATGGGTACATTTCCCTAAATGTGTGTGAATCTATATGAATGAAAAGTTTGAGTGACCATATGCAGGATGTAACCTTGCATTAACAGTGTGACTCAGAAATCTCCTGCACTTGAGGTCTGGACTGGACGTGAACCAGTTGAGCGAAAGGGAACTTTGGTTTTACATGCACACTTTCCACCTGGGTTGCTCTTGGGTGTTAAGTCTGTGTGATATGAAAGAAAAAAAAATCCTAGCTAAACCTTTCCACACTGAGGAGTGCATACTTGCCTGAGAGTAGACTTTGCATAAGCAAGGTTTAGTGGGTTCAACCTGAAAGTCTAGCCTTCACACTGCAGTAGAGTAAGAGGACATCAGCTGAGTATATACTTTCTATAGCCCTAATGGAAGTCTCCTTACTTATTCTCTCCTTTGTGTGAGTGTACTGACAAGTATGGGAAAAGTAAAATCAAAAAGTACACCTCCAAAGAAACATCAGCTTGTTACAATTATTTACTGGCATTTATTTACCAAATTAATTCAACTGTGCCTAAAAAGACCATTTTTAGTGGAGTCCCAGGAAGAAAAGCTGCAGTGCAAAAATAGAATTTACAATTAATGATTATAGTTGTTCAGAGTTACAAAACAGTACAGAGTCAGGAAAGTTAAGAGTAGATTTTTGGACGATATCTGCATTTTTTGGATAGGGACCCAGGAACAAATACAAGACTTTATGATATACTTGAATCAAAGTACTAGCTTTTTGACCTTAACCCATCAGGTTACAACACAGCAAGTCAATTATTTCGATGTGTCCTTACATGCTGATGAAACAGGCTTCAAATCCACCATATATAGGAAGCCCACCTTTTCCAATACCTACATTCAGTATACTAGTTCCCATCCCCTGTATCAAAAGAAGGGGATAGTCAAGGGGCAATTCGTCCGGGCATCCCAAATGACATCTGACGAACATGATTACATCTTAGAGTGTCAAAAACTAACAAAAATGTTTCGGGAAAGAGGATACCCAGATGAACTTATTACCAACATACAGAACGAGGTGACGGAAAGCAGGGACAATAAATACAAACCCATTTTAGGCATTGGGAATATACATTCCGCAACGGGTTCCGGTAATGTTCCAAAAACACCAGTTGGGCTACAAAGAGCCTTTGTTATAGATTACAACGTTAATGCTGACATAGTAGAGAAGGAATGGGACATCTTTAGTTACTTTACTGATTTCCCTAATCTTAAAGGAAAACCAGTGAAAACTGTTTTTAGGAAAGGTAGCAATATTAAAACCATACTTGAACATGGAGGGTTGGCAAATTAATTTTCAAACCAACGCAAGGGTACATTCAAGTGTGGGGCCTGCTCTCAGTGTAACAGCATTTCACAAACAGAGAAAATATTTGTTTCGGATAGGAACAGATGGATTACAGCATCTTCTTACTCCAATTGTAATGCACATGGGCTAGTATACATTGCCACCTGTCAGATATGTGAAGGGTTCTACATCGGAAAAACTGAGAGACACCTAAGACATAGAATATATGAGCACATGTATGAAATTCAAAAACAAAACTCTAAAAATGCTTTATTCAGACATACTTTAGTTTGCAACCAAGCTAAGTTTTTGTTTTTTGTTTTGGAAACCCTTCCTAGGGAAGCCAGGGGTGGCCCTTGGAAAACTAAATTGGAGTACCGAGAGACGTATTGGCAAATAATATTAGAAGCCAACCGGACACCAGGATTAAATGACAATATATCTGTTGTTCCTCTCCTTAAGTTAAGAGCAGCTAAGTTGTGAAATACACATATTAACTACTACACAGGCTCTTATGTTGTCCTTTTTTATGTTTCTTGATGTTTTAACAAACAATTTTTTATTTATGTTTATTCCAAACATGTACTAAGTACATACTGGACAAATTTTATGTATTAGTATTTTATATGTTTTTATATATAAAATATATCTTCTTGGCACACCAGATATTTTTATATAAATGTGTATACAACATGTGAATTCATGGTTTATGTTTTTTGATATACCTTCAAACTAGGTAGCTAGTTGGGTTTAGTAGTTAGTAATTCATTATTTATATATTTTATTGTTTTTTAACTATTAAACAATCAAGTTAAAACATTTATTGTTTTGCAAACAACAGCTATCTATTTTTATATTTTGTATTGTATTATTTTATGTTGGTAAGGAAGTTACACTGGCTGGTTTCTTATATTAATTATGCACATATTACACCTTGTTGCTTTAATAGATAATTGCTTATTAACTAATTTTCTTAATACTTTATGGAATTGGTATTTAAATGGTTTGTTGTATTACACCTGTGTTATCTGATGAAGTCAGAGAGCTTTCTCTGATGAAAACATGTTTAACTGAGTTACAGTTGGCGTTAATAGCTATTTACAATAAGCTTTGTATGGTTGCGGTTTCTGCCTCCGACTGAACTTTTTGCTGCACTGTAATAACTACAAACAAATGCAAACTGAGGGTCATGCTGCTCAATGCTAGAAGTCTAAATCTCAAAATGCACTCGCTCAAAGCACTCCTTAAAATGGAGGACATCGATATTTGTGCTATAACAGAGACCTGGTTTAAAGCAGCAGAAAGCACCCCTGCACTACCAGGCTATAACTCATTCCACACCTTTTGGCCCCAGAACTTGGACCGAAACTCCAAAGGCAGTGGTGTTTCCACATTCATAAAGGATGCGCACACTTCCAGACTGGTAGACAACATAACTCATCAGAGAGATACTTCAGGTGAAGCTAACATTGGGTAAGACAGTGATTCAGGTTGTAGGCTGCTATAGGTCTCCAACCATGTCCCAAGACTCTCGCTTCATGCTCCTAAGCACCCTGGAAAATATTAGGAATCAACCTAACACTCTCATACTGGGAGACTTCAACTACTCCTCCATTAACTGGGAAAACTACTCATGTACCAATACGCTTGCCCAACGTTTCCTGGAATTCATTAACTCCAATGTCCTGGACCAGCTAGTTCTTACCCCGACTAGAGGTAGAGATATCCTTGACCTGGTCATTACTAACATGGGCAACCATTGCTCTACACCAATAGTCAACTCCTCCCTGGTTAGAGCGGACCACAAACTAATTACCTTGGAAATCCACATCCAGCCCCCATGAAAAACTTCTCCAAAGCTAACTTTGGGCTCCTAAAACAGAGATGGCCAACTTCACGGCACCCATGCAAATGGAGAATAGTTGCATGACTGCTGACTCATACAGCAATGCACTGTATGAACATGTACACAAATGCATGGATCTCGCCATACCCAATAGAATTAAGATGTTCTCCTCCAAAAAAAGGAGGCCAATCAGGTGGTCTCCTGCCATAGACAAACTCTACAACAGAAGGATGAAACTGATGCAGAATAAGGTGAAGTCCCAAGATTGGAAAACCTCCCTTATCAGCCTCAACAAAAAGCTGAGATTCCTCATCAAATCCTCTAAAGCTAGCTATGAAAACAGAATAGCAGCAGATAGTAAAGACAACCACAAGGCCTTCTATAGTTATGTAAAGAATCTCCATGGCAATATCCAGATTTGCTCTGAGCTACTGCATAATGATACGTCCTATACCGAGCCAACAGATACTGTCAATATACTGGCTGGCAGATTCAGTGCCAACTTTACCCCTCTCTCCTACCCCAAAGGACCAATCACAATATCAGTAGATTGCAGACACCCAGTGTTACTATTGCACAGTTAAAACTGCACAGTCTAAGGCCAAGAATACAGCTTCTATGGGATCTGACAATATCCCTGGCTGTGTTCTACATGAACTATAGAGTGAACAGGCACTGCATCTGTGTGCCCTGTTCAATCACAGCCTTATCTCAGGCTTTATCCCTACCAAATGGCACACTGCTACAGTCATCCCTCTCCACAAAGGAGGAGAGACTACAGACACTGGGAACTATTGCCCCATTAGCCTGACGAGTCTGATATGCAAAACTATGGAACGCATCATCATGGACCTAATAAATAAGGATATAGGGAATCTCCAAACTCTGGATCCCACACAATTTACTTTTGTAAAGGGTAGCTCATGCCTTCTTTGAGTTAGTCACCAGAGGTGTGGATGAAGGCAAGGTGGTTCATACAGCCTATCTTGATCGGGCCAAGGCCTTTAATACCATTCCCCACTCAGGAGTCAAAGAAAAACTCACTAAGCTGGGCATGAACCCCTATATCACTAAGTGGGATGCAAATGGACTCACAGACAGAGCCCACAGTATGAAAGTAGCTGACTCCAAGTCAGACTGCCGACCAGTCATGAGTGGAGTCCCACAGGGTTTGTTCTTGGGTCCTCTCCTATTTGGTATCTATTTCTCTGAAGTCCAGGCCAACACAAAGGGACTCTGGCTGACAAAGTTTGAAGACGACTGCAAGTTGGGAGCTATTATTAGCTCCCCAAGTGATGTTGACATCCTGCAGAAAGGTCTCACTGAGACCAATGACTGGTGTCAGAACCATGGCCTTAAGCTCAATGCCAAAAAATGTGTCGTCATCGCCTTTGGGAAAAACACAGTTCCCATGAATTACCATCGATGGCAGTCCACTGAACACAGAAGGTGTTATTAGAGATCTGGGAACACAGATTGACAGCAACCCCACTTTTGACCACCCCACTGCCACCGTGGTCAGAAAGTCCTTCTATGTGATACATCTCATTACTAAGGGTTTTGCATCCAGGAAGAAAACAGTCATTGTCTCCTCTACTCTTCTCTCATTAGGCCAGTCATCGAGTACAGTGCCCCATTTGGCATGTACCTCACTAGACACCTGCAGCAACTGGAGAGGCATCAAAAGTACCTCACAAAGAGGATCCTAGGCCTTAAACACTTGTCTTATATGGACAGACTCAAAAAACTCCAACTATTCTCTGTCTCATATCGCCTACTTAGAGGTGATCTCAGCTTGACTTACTAAGCCACGTCTGACCCAGCTCTCTTAGAAATGTTATATCTAAAGAAATCCCAATCCTTCTGCACCACATGCTCCAGAGACCTCAACCTCATTACCATATTCAACAGAACATGCTGGAAGGACAGGTTCATAACCCTGAGACTGCCCATGCTATGGAACAGACTTCCCATACATGTCAAGCAGAGTACCTCACTAGCCCTCTACAAGAGAAATCTTGATGAGTGGATGGGAAATAGAAAATTTACCCCGAGGATCACTCCAGTGGCTCTACTTGACAGAGACACTGGGAACTAAGGTCGGGTGCCATGATGCCATGGTAATCCTATGGGCTAGGCTTGTAAAGGCTCCAGGGCCATTGGCCTAGTACACACCTATGAACCTAAGTCCCTGAGGGCACAGAATTCCTATCCTATTATCCTGAATGGTACACCTTAATGCTGTGTACCCATATGACATCACACAGTCCAGTGAAATAAGACTTTTTTTTTATTGTATGTCTTGCCAAATAGCTATGTGGCTAAGTTTTTATGGTACGCCTTGCCAAGTAACTATTCTTGGTAAAGCATACAGTGAAAAATTATTCAACTTTGCTTTGGTCCACTAAGATCCACCATCCTGACTGACTATAATTCATAAAGCATTCAAAGCCAGCTGTCATCACACTATACTCGGGTTCATTACAACATTATTGTAACAGAGATCTGGTGCTTTTCAAGCTGCTATAGTGAAAAGTTGCCAGAATCATTTTCAGGGGGTAGGGAAAGACAGTGTGTAGTAACAGGTTTACCCGCAATGTAGGAAACTCTGCTGCTGCTAAGGATTTTCTCACCTTGTAATAAATGTCTGCCGAGCAACATATTCATGGGAGATTCAGGGAGGGATTTGTACTCTTAGCATGGACTGCAGTGCATAAATAATGAGAAAAATAGTGAACAATATCTCACCCCATTATGTACTTTCCTTTTTACATTGTAATAGGTTTTGTTAATCCACTGTATGGTATATCAGGCCTGTTCCATGGCACACACTGATTATTAATTCCAGTCATTATGTATTGGCTTTGAGTTCCAGCACAGGTAGAAAAAGTGATGCAGAACTTTGATGTGTATAATATGTACCATAATAGCCATCCACAACTGTTGTTGCACAGTACCAGGAAGACCCTAGAGCCAAGGATCACATGTGTTATAATTTAAAGATATTGTGTGTTCTTGGGCTCTGCATTGTTTTACTCAAAGTACCCTGAAGAAGTTGAAGTTCAGGACTTCAGGACTATAGAAAAGACCATCCTGGATATAATTTTGTCTCACCCCTTCTAAACAACATGAAACATGACCTATCAGGGCCTCTGGAATTACTATTTAACTGTAGCCTTCAAACAGGCTTACTGCCTCATGAATGGAGAAAGGCAACAGTCATCCCTCTGCACAAAGGTGGGTCATCTACAGACCCTGGAGACTACAGACTCATAAGTCTCACTAGTCTCATATGTAAAGCCATGGAAAGAATTATCATGGAGGTGATCAATAAAGATATAATAAACCTCCAGACACTGGACCCAACCCAGTTTCGTTTCATAAAGGTCAGATCATGCTTACCCAACCTGGTGGGCTTCTTTGAGGAGGTCACCAAAGCAATGGATGAGGGTAAAATCATTCACACTCCCTACCTTGACCTGGCCAAGGCATTTGACACAATATCCCACTTGGGCATTGTTGACAAACTCAAGAGCTTAGGTACAGACCTGTATGTCACCCAGTGCATAGTCAACTGGCTCACAGACAGGACCCAGGAAGTTAGAACTGGGGAGTCTACCTCTACAAAGAGGCCAGTCACAAGTGGAGTCCCTCGGGGGGGTCTATATTATATGCTTTAAGTTCCAAAACTTCGAATCATTAAAGCACAAACTTTAATGATCGAAGTCTTGGAACTTCGAACATAAAAAAAGTGAAAAAAGATGAAAAAACAAAAAATGCTCTATGCAGGCGGGCAAGCCCCTCTGCATCCCCCCCCCACTATTTAAATATACCAACTCCAAGATTGCACTATGCAGTAAAGGGAAATCTTCCCTTTCCATGTTCTATGGCAATCTCCATTACATGACTCAAAGTTTTAAACTTTGATCATTAAAGTTCATCCTTTAATGATTTAAAGTTTTAAAACTTCGATCATAGGGGATCTATGCTCCACACCAGAAGTATATCCCTCATTGGTAAGATCAGACCATAAATTAATTTCACTGGATGTCCACATCCCGACCCCACCCCCAGCCCAGAAAACCACAGTGAAAAACTTCTCAAAAGTGAACTTCTCACTTCTCAAAACCGAAGTGGAATCCTTCAAGGCCCCAGGGCCAGTGGAAACTATGGCCCAAACTGCAGAATCCTATATAAACGCATTCTACGGACATCTCCAGGAATGCATGGATCATGCTATCCCAAACAAAACCAAGACCCAATCATCCAAAGGCAGGTGCCCAGTCTGGTGGACCCCTGCCATAAATAAACTGTACAACAGAAGGAGGAAGCTACTACATGATAGAGCAAAATCCCTAATAGGGAAGGCATCTCTGATCAGTACTAGCAAAAAATTACGATCCCTCATAAAATTCCCAAGGCCAGCTTTGAGAGAAAAATTGCACAGGACACCAAAGACAATCATAAGGCTTTTTTCAGTTATGTTAGAAACCTGGGATGCAACTCCCAGACTTGTTCTGAGTTGATTCTAAATGACAAAAAATACACTGAACCCACAGACATCGCCAATATCCTGGCAGACAGGTTCAGTGCAAACTTCTCCACCCCCTTCCCCCCCAAAGAGCAAGTATCTATCCCAGCAGAGGGCTGCCTCCCAAGCATCTCAGATGCTCAGGTGAAGGCTGCCCTCTCCATAGCAAAAAACACTGCTTCCATGGGACCAGATGGCATCCCAGGTTGCGTCCTACATGAACTCCAAGAGGAACTAATCCCTCAAATAAAACAGCTATACAATCTCAGCCTCACTACAGGATATGTGCCCACAGAATGGTGTACAGCAACAGTGGTCCCACTCCACAAAGGTGGTGCCTCTACGGACCCTGGAAACTATCGCCCCATAAGCCTGACTAGCTTAGTCTGCAAGGCTATGGAGAGGATCATCATGGAGCTCATAAAGACATTGGGGACCTACAGACACTAGATCCTACCTAGTTCGGCTTTATCAAGGGTAGATCCTGCCTTTTGAACCTGGTTGACTTCTTCGAAACAGTCACCAAAGCCATAGATGAAGGGAAGGTAGTCCACACAGCCTATCTGGACCTTGCAAAGGCATTTGACACAATACCCCACTCGGGCATCCTAGATAAGCTATCCAGCTTAAATATAAACCCCTATGTCACAAGACGGGTCGCAAACTGGCTCAAAGACAGAACCCACAGAGTGAGAGTTGCTGGAGCCATGTCAGACTCGAAACCGGTCACAAGTGGCATCCCACAGGGTTCTGTCCTGGGACCACTCTTGTTCGGTATATACTTTTCCGAGGTACAGGCAAACATGGGAGGACTATGGCTCACCAAGTTCGCAGACGACTGCAAACTGGGCGCCATAATCAACTCTCCAGCTGACACAAACATCCTTCAAAAAGGTCTCACAGAGACAGATAACTGGTGCCAATGCCATGGTTTAAAGCTAAATGTCAAAAAATGTATAGTCATACCCTTTGGCAAAAACAACGTGCCCACAAATTACCACATAGGTGGAAACCCATTAAGTACAGAGAAAGTTATTAGGGACCTGGGGACCCAAGTTGATAGCAATCTCTCCTTTGAAAACCACATTGCCAAAGTGGTTAGAAAGACCTTCTACATAGCCCACCTCATCACAAAGGGTTTCACATCTAGATCAAGAGAGGTAATCGTGCCCCTTTATTCATCCCTCATCAGGCACATCATAGAATACATTGCCCCTTTTGGGATGTACCTTACCCGACACCTGCAGAAATTAGAAAGACCCCAAAAGTATCTCACCAAGAAGATCAAGGGTCTCAAACAGATGCCATATGCTGCTCGGTTAAAAAAACTCCAGCTCTACTCAGTTGCATACCGCCTACTTCGAGGCGATCTATGCCTGACATACAAAGCTATGTAAAATCCAGAATTAATGGACATGCTCCACCTCAGTAAATCTAAATCCGTTAGAGCCACACTCTTGAGGGACTTGAACCTCAGCACAGAAATAAATAGAACTTGCTGGAGGGACAGGTTCATAACCCAGAGGCTCCCTTCACTCTGGAATAGAATTCCAGTTCATGTGAGGCAGAGCACCTCACTGAATCTCTTCAAGAAGAATCTCGATAGGTGGATGGGGGATTGTAGGTTATTCCCAGGGATTACTCCCATGTCACTATTAGACAGAGGCACAGTAAACTAAACCTTAAAAAGGGCACAGTATACTCAAATCAAGGGGTGGCGTAAGCCATACAGAATTGGGCTAGGCTTATAATTTCCCCAGGGCAGATAGCCTAGTATGAACCTATGAACCTATGAACCTATGATAGGAACCCACTCAGGGATCAGTCCTTGGACTTCTCCTTTTTGGCATTTACTTCTCAGACATCAAGGCCAATGTCAGTAGTCTCTGGCTGACTAAATTTGCAGATGATTGCAAATTAGGAGCGGTCATTGAGTCTCACACTGACACAAATGTTCTCCAGGAGGGGCTGACACAGACACACAACTGGTGTCAGAGTTATGGACTCAAACTAAATGCCAAGAAATGCATAATAGTATCCTTTGGGATGTCATCCATCCCTGGTAACTATCATATTGACAATACACTCCTTAGAGTTGACCCAGTAGTCAGGGACTTAGGGACATACATAGTAATCTAGCCTTTGATCATCACGTCTACAGTAGTGAGGAAATCATTCTATGTTGCACAACTTATAAACCAAGGTATGGCATCTAAGTCCAAGGAAGTCATTGTTCCACTGTATTTGGCATTCATCAGACGTATCATTGAGTACAATGCTCCCTTTGTAATATACTTAGACAGGCATATCCAACAACAGGAACATCCACAGAGGTTCCTCACTAAAAGAATACAGGGCACAAGTAATATGTCCTATGCAGACCGCCTCAAGGCCCTATCCCTGTATTTTGTCTCCTACAGGCTTTTGAGGGGAGATCTATGCCTGGCATACAGGGCATTGTCAGACCTCACTCTGAAGGACCTCTTGCATATCCACAAAACAAACAGTACCAGAATTACCTGTTCTAAAGACTTAAGCCTTGCATGTGATATAAATATGACATGCTGGAGAGATAGGTATGTATCCCCATCCATGTGAAGCAGAGTTCCTTCCTAATCCAATTCAAGTGCAACTTGGACAATTGAATGGGAAACCAGAAATTCATCCCTGGTTTGGCACCTATGTCTCGGATGCAAACAGGTAATCTGTAAATGGTTCATCTCCCAGGCCCATGCTTACACTTATCAAGGGTATCAGAACTCGTCAGAGATTTGGGATGCATGGCTAGACTTAAAAAGGCCCTTGTGGTTGTTAGCCTAGTAAACACCTATGAACCTATGAAACAACTTCCACAGATAACTGCTGTTGTTTGCCATTGACAAGTTTTGATAACAGTAGTATTACTTGGAAGGTTGCTCTACCAAACAACAGTTACACAATTCACTGACACCTGGTGAAACGTTTTGCCAGGTCAACATGAGTGTTTGCAGAGGAATGGTCCAATGTTATGCAATCAATAGATGCTAAAGTGAGCACATTATTACTAAATTATCCCTGTAGAAATTATGGCCAGTAGGCATAACCCCACTCTCACTCACAGAACAAATCCAATAACAAACTTTGAAAAAAGAAACATCATAGGGTCATTTATGAAAAGGTTTCCACTCAGTAAAATAAATGCATGTTCAGCTCAGCAGATAAGGCAATGAGAAAGAACACACAACAATCTAGAGACATTTATGAGAGATTTATTTATTTATTTGTTTGTTTATTTATTTATTTGACATTTGTTAACCGGTCTGACTGAACGAGGCCCATTTTCAGCAGAGACCCGAGGAGAAAAGCTCAAAGTATACAGTACGATAAACATTATATAGCATAGACAATTGATTACAAGAGAAACACTAGTATATGAGAACCAACAGTAAATAACTAGGTCAGTTGTTATAGGTGAACAAAATATATATATAAAAATAAAATAATTACAATACACACAAGCTAGCAAAGGGTAAAAAGAGGCATAGATGATGAGCATTTAGAGTATATACAGGTGGAGAAACCCCAGGTGGGAAGTCAGTAGAGAGAACTGCTGTAGAAAAGCAGAGAGGACTGCAGTCTATTAGTAGAGGAAGATATCTTATGTTGGGTCGTTACAAGAATCTTTGGTTAATTTTACTTGTGACAATAAGAAAGCTTTTTGCAGATACACAAAAACCTTTTCTAGAGAAATTAACAACAGCATAGTTCCTAAGAATGATAATCAACTTGCTATACATATTAACAGCTTTCTTTACCAAATATTTTTTCATTCTTGGCCACCTTTCATGATCAACACCATAGATAAGGTTTCCAATGGATTCTGTACTCTCTATGAACTAAGCTTTGAGAAAAAATCAAAAAGAACTCAACAGAATCAAAAAAGGATTCAATAGCTAGTCCAGACGGCACAAATGGGTTCTTTATGGGTAAAATTGGGTATGCAGTTTGTAACTGTCAAGTATACCTATTTCAAATCACCTTTAGCTCTGGTTATGTTCCTGACCTCTACAGGGTTGCCACTGTTGCTCCTATACTTTAGGGTGGTGATGCAATGGATACACGTGATGGTATGTTAGGCTAAGTGCAATAGTAGGGACATGTTTTGAATGTGTTATACTCATTCTTACCCACAGGGAGCTGATATAACCAAACAGAGGTTTACAGAATGTTAGCTCTTCCTATCAAATTAGATTAGTTTTTACAGTTTATTGGTGGGTGTCATTAGCAATAGTACTCTGGTTCTTTATCTTGATATGTCAAACACATTTGACAGTCTTCCTCACTCAGCCATATTTGACACACATTGCACTATACTGCATTGAATTATTAAATGGATTAAAATCTAGTTGAGTTGCAGATCTTTTCAGATTCGAATTAAGGCTTCAGTGCTATGCTGGTACTGTCTGTGGAAGGGGTAGTACCCCAGAGACTGATGCTCATCTCTTTCCTTTTTACACCCTTTGTGTACAACATGCCCGTATTCAAGTCCAGTTAGATGTGCATATAAGTCTATAAGTAGAGCTCTGGTTACTGTTGTTAATGACTCTTTCAATTTACAAAAAACTTTGGATGCTTTTTCACATTTGGGCTACCATTAATATGCACTTTAACAGAAAAAAATCATTCACCATGCAGTTTTGTACAAAAATGTCTTATATATGCCTTAAACAGCGACAACCTATCCAATTCCTTACAAATTAGGGACTAAGGGGCAATAATTGATAATAAACTAAAGTCTGGAACAAATTCCAATACAATAATTCCGAAATGCTTTTGTTCAGTGAGCAATATTTTTGCACTAATTAATCTAGACATCTGTCAGTACTGCTACCCTTGTTCTCTTCCATTGTCAGGACACAGGTTGACAGTTGCATTGGATTTTGCTTACACACTGCCAAAAAAATGTATAAACTTAAGAAAATTCAGAAATATTTCACATTAAAACATGGGATGTAAACCTCTGCCATATAGTGTGAGACTTGCTTAGCATATATTGCATTTTTCCTATTACAGGCCGAACAGAAGTTATTTAATTTTGGCATTTGGCTGTAGAAAAGGACATATTTTATGTGTTGCAGTACCAGTTTGGTGTTGAGGTTTGTATCTCATAACCTCATGACTAGAACTAATAATCCACATATAGAAATGGAGATATACCATCCTCATTTTAAGATAAATTATTTATTTCTGAAAAGACTATGACTTTGAATATATTATAAGCTTGTATTATGTCAGGAAAGTGTTTAACTTTCTTTAAAAAAAAATCACTATATACAGGATACAGACTATCCAGTAGCCTCTGCTGATGCCTTAAGTCTGTCCTCAGTAAACACTGAAGTAGTTAAATTAACAGATGCTGTGAGTAGGTTTGTATTGAAGTGTGTGTTCTCAAGACAAGCTATATCTGATGTCTAGTTTGCTGTGGAGAATGATATGTGGATAGAATTATCCAGACAGTAAAGAAAGTGATGAAAAGCATGGTAGCAGTTCATAAGGCTCATTGATTCAGAGCATCCCTGTGCCTGGCTTGGACACCTGTGACTACAAGATTTGGATTGCTTCTAAAATCATCTGTGGACCTACAAAGCTAATACAAGTATTTTTTTGCACTTGCTCTAACTATCTCAGTGCTATTTAACACTTCTGTGTTGAATTTATTGATTTGATTTAAGTTATCACTGTTTTTCAGACTGCAGTTGTTAAAGAAATGCCATATGTTTGTTACTGTAATGCTTTTCGGTTGTTTTAACCATGTTCTCATATTTCCTAACCCCATCTAACACTGCAAAAGCTGTTCTGACTTTGCCAAAGTTCTGAGTCTGTCCAAATATTTCTAAGTTTTGCAAAGTTTTTCTGGGTTTGTAGACATTCTGCTACATTTGCATACTTTTTCTGTATTTGTGAATATTTCCCAGGGTTTGTGAACTTACTTCTAAGAATTCTTGATACTGCAGGAGTTCTGCCTTGTGTTGTCAAGCATTTGTTACTGTACTTGAGCTCAAAACCAGTTAATTTTAAATTAAGAAGATTTTTCTGCACTCTGGTGAGAGCAGAGGACTGATTCAACCTATCCACATTAGGAACTGATGGTGGAAGGCTTATTATGTGTTTATCTGATTGGCCTGAGGGCTCAAATATGTAAACGTCTTTCACCTTGCTGGTATAAAAGCCTTACATTTTTGTGAGACTGTGCTCATTTATTTAGAGCTTCCCTGTTCCTGGTTTGGACACCTGTGACTACAACATTTGGATTGTCTAAAACCATCTGTGGACCTATAAATCTGATATAAGTATTTTTTGCACTTGCTCTATCGCAGTGGTATTTAACATTCTGTGCTGCATTTATTGATTTTGTTAAATTTATCACTATTTTTCAGCATGTGCTTATTAAAGAAATGCCATCTGTTTGTTACTATACTGCTCTTATGTTGCTTTAATAGTGTTTGGATATTTTCTAACCTCTTTTGATGCCGCAAAAGCTATTCTGACTTTGCCAAAATTCTCCTGAGTTTGCCAAAATATTTCTAAAATTTGCAAAGTTATTCTGTGTTTGTAGAAGTTCTCCTAGAGTCACACACTTTTTTCTGTATTTGTGAACATTTCTCAAGGTTTGTGAACTTATTTCCAAAGATTTCTGATACTGTGGGGTTTTACCTTTTGCTGTAAAGCATTTGTTACTGCACTTGAGCTCAAAACCTGTTTTACATTAAGAGGGGTTTTCTGTACTTTGGTGGGAGAAGAGGGCTGATTCAAAACATCCAAGCTGAGAACTGCTGGTGGAAGCCTGTTTATCTGATTGGCCTGAGGGCTTAACTGTGTTAAACTCTTTCATCCTGTTTGTATGTCTGTATTTTGGAACATTTCTAAGGGTTTGTGAACTTATTTCCAAGGATTCCTGATACTGCAGGAGTTCTGCCTTTTGCTGTAAAGCATTTGATATTGCACTTGAGCTCCAAACCAGTTTGTTTTACATTAACAGGGGTTGTCTGCACTCTGGTGGGAGCAGAGTTCTGACTGAACCAATTCAAGTTGGGAACTGCAGGTGGAAGGCTTATTGTGTGTTTTTCTGAGTGACCTGAGGGCTTAAAAAATCTTTCATTCCTGCTAGTATAAAAGCCTCACATTTGTGCATTTTGCAATTACAGCTAACAGTGCCTTGTATATGAGCAAACCTCTCCAGTTTTAAATCCTTTATAATAAATAATCTCTGTAGTCTACCACTGTTCATAGCTGCTTGAACAGCTGCCAGTTTGCACAGATAGCAGCACCACTGTAGGTCATCTAGTAGAATACTACTAAACACTCCCACTCAGACCTTTAAGTAACTCTCCCCTACTACTTCCAATCTACCAAGGATTTGGTACAAAGGATAGGCACTTCCCTGTCATCTCTATTTCTGACCTGGTGGATATGAGCATAATTGTAGTAACTGCCTCATGTTCATTGACAACCATTTAATTTTAGACTAGACAAAGAAAGTGTGTAAGAGATGTAGATATACAATGTCATTGAAGGCAAAACTCTCACATATGCACATGAAGAATGCAAACCAGGTTATCAGCATTACACCCAAAACACTTACTACCAGCACTATGGAGCAAACACATAGACCCACATATTTAGGGGTACTCACTTGTAACATGCCCAAACCTCCAAGACCTCCTACAAGCATCTCTCAATGACCCTGCACATACTGAAAAAAGACTGCACCTCATACAACACTTAACTCTGAAAAGCATAGTAGCCCTTCTTCTAAGCCCATAAGGCAACACACCACACAGCCAAACATTCTAGTTATTGGGGATTTCAGTGTAAGACATACTGATAACCCCCTTACCAGGCTAAACAAGGAGTAGATAACAGTGAGCTGTCTGTCTGGAGCCAGGATCCACCAGATCACACATGAACTTAGGTCTTTAAACCACAAGTACCAGTATGACACAGTCATAGTCCATGTGGGTGTAAACAACTTAAGACATACCTCACTGGAATACATAGAGAGAGAGAGAGATGATGAAACTCTCTGAATATGTGTCCCAGGTAAGTATGAATCTAACCTTGAGTAGCATCCTACCTTCAACCCTTCAACAGTGATGATGCCACAGTACCAGCAAAAATGATTGACTTCAACAATTGGCTTAGTTTCTGGTGTCCCAACAGGGGGATCCACTATCTGTCATCCTGGGGAGACATGATCAACAAACCATGATGTTTTACCACAGATGATTTGTGCTTGTGACTGCATGGGTTCCGAATACTTGAAAAAAACTTGATCTATCCCCATAGTGCCTTTTTCAGGCCATGCCAAGTTGTTAAACCCTCCAACATAACAAAAATCACTCATGACTATCTAAAGGGACTGCTGCTCAATGTTAGGCATTTAAATAAAAAACTGAACTTTCTGGAAGGACTCCTCACCCTGGAGGATGCAGACATACTTGCAGTCACAGAAACATGACTCAGAACCACAGAAAGCACCCTGGCTATCAAAGGTTACAGTGCTTTTCATACATTTCAATCCTCCTCAGCTCAGGATAAAACAAAGGGGGCTGGTGTCTCAATATTCATAATGGACAAGTACACTGCTAGACTAGTCCACCAACATGACTCGCTTGAACTGCTCCATGCCCAACTAAGCATAGGTGTGACCCCATATCATATCATTGCTAGCTACAGATCCCCTAACATGAGTCTAGAAAACCACACCTCCTAGCTAAACTTAGTAGACTCTCTTAACATTCAACCAAACACCATACGTATGGGTGACTTCATCTACCCCTACATAAACTGGGACACTTACACAACCCATAATTCCCTTCCTCAGAGGATTTTGGACTTTGTCAATGCAAACACCCTGAAGTAACTAGTTAGCTCCCCAACTACAGGTACAAATATCCTAGACCTAGTACTTGCAAACATGGGGGGATGCTGATCCCTCCAGTGCATTAACTCCTCCCTGGTGAGATCTGACCACAAAATTATCTCCTTTAGTATTAAAAGTATCCTAGAAACCCCATCATCACCAAACCAGTGAAGAACTTTGCTAAGGCCAGTTACCTCAAACTAAATAAGAGCTTATTAAACTTCCAAGCCTCTCTGAATCTGGATGACACTGAGGCCTACTCTGAGCTGTACGCAAAAGCACTGTACAACCACATTCATAGCTGCATAGAGGAGGTAGTACTTGTCTGAGTCAAACCTATGATTATTGGCAAAAATAAACCACCTTGGTAGACCGCTATAATAAAAAGGCTACTCAACAAAAAGGAAAAAATCCTCTCCAAAGCCAAGAAGGAAGAGACAAAACAGTTCAAAAACTCCAATCTAAACAAACAAATTATAGAGCTGGTCAGGGGCGGTGTGTGTAAAATGCCCCAGTTGCTATAGGGTGGTGGGTAGAGAACAGGCTTGAACCCTGTACCTTGGGCCCAAGGGGGAAAGAGCCTGAATTCTTTACCCACCAGCATTTGTAAAAACTTTGCAGGTTTTTGCCTCACATTTGTTCTGTAACTGTTCTGTTCCTCATAAAATCTGTGGTTTCTGTATTTGGGGTTGTTACAAAGTCAGTAGTGCAGTGGTAGCATTGTTGCCTCACATCTACAGATTTGCTGGTTTGATTCTTGGCTGGGTGCCTTCTGTGTGGAGTCTGCATGTCCTCCCTTTGCTTGTGTGGGTGTGCTCTGGTGTCCTCCCATCTTACAAAGACATGTGTCTGGAGTGTTTCTCCTTGGGCCTCTGCTGAAAACTGGCTTTTGTTCCAAGTCAGACTTTCCTGGTTAACAAATGTTAAATAAATAAAAATGGCAAGCATTTGAATTTCAGACTTCATATTCTTCAGAAAGTACATGGTAACACAAAACCTTTTATTCTAGCAATGTTCTGTTTATAACATTAATATTTGTAATGTGTTGGTATTTGGGGGCTGTATTCCTCCATTATTGGCTTTGTCCAGGTTTTTTTGTGCTGAGAGGTTGAGAGATATGGTGAGAACTGAATTCACTGAATATGTTTAGGGAACTGCATTCCCCCATTATTGGCTTTGTCTAGGTGTTTTGTGCTAACTAAGAGGTTGAGAGTTATGGTAAGAACTGAATTCATTAAATGATAGCCATTTAAGTTTCAGTCTACTTGTCTTTCAAGAAACAGTTGATTTGGCATAGTGGTGTGTTTCTCTGACTGTAGTGCGCAGGGTCCAGGGTTCAAGACTTAACAGCATTGTATTCTAGCAACTTTCCAAGATTATACAAGCAATGTTTAAAATGTGTCCCTACTTTTTCAGATTTTGTCCCCCCCCAATAAATTTTGGCTTTATCCAGATTTCTTGTGCTTCAAAGTTGAGAGATACAATTGAATGTCAAGTGGATTTTACAAGGAGCTGAGAGCTTGAAGAGAAGTTTAATACTGCTTATGCTGAGTCAGTTTGTATTTTTAATAGCACAACAGGTAGTATACTTGCTTTTTATCCAGAAGGCTGTGGGTTCTACTCCCACAGTATATAGATGCATTGCTGATACTGTACTGTGATGTACTTTTAAAGGGGTGGATGCTGCAGTCCTGAGAATGTCCTCTTTGGTGGAGATACCTAGTAATGATGAACCTGTTATCAGTTTGCCTTCCATTCCCTATTGCAATATTACTAGCTTATCGTTTTTTTATTGCAACATAGGCAATTTATTCCCCAATGGCAACAGGTACTTTATTTGTAGATGAAACAATGAAATATAAAGTTATTTGCTAGCAGCAACCTCTTCATTAGTTACAGATCTCTTTAATGTGGAATTATTTAGATGACTTTTACTTCTGCAGAGATTGTGCATATTTACTGATACTGGTGGATTGTAGAAGTTTGAGTAGACTTTTATGATGAAAATGTTCTGAACTGGGCAGTTTTGTCATTATTAGTGCATGCATTTTGTTTTATTGTTTACTGGAAAAATGTTCAAAACAATAAATTTAAAATACTTTCTAACAGCTGTACTGTATTATACAAGGAATATAATTTAATACAATCAGGAAGGTGTATCAAAGAAAACATGTATGTTTCCTGTGCAAGGGGCCTATGATTTGAAAACAGCCCAAAGTTAATCTTTATCTGCTACTGCCAGATGTATTTTCTTTGAATGTGGGTTTCAATGCTGTTTCAGTGAATGTGAGTTTCAAGGGCAGAAAAGTTTTAATGCTAAGTCTATTTTCATTAAGACTGCATTGCTTTGTTTAGCAGATTTCCATTAGTGCTTGTGCTGTAAAATGTAAAATAAAACTTTTAAATGAATCCAAATCATCATAGAAGTAAAGCAGTATGCACATTACAGTGTTCATGGTCAATGTGGTGAAATAGTCATGGTACATTGGAATAGCTGCAGGGGGGAGGCCCCATTCGACCATGATTTTGTGAGGAGGGGAAGGGTGGCAAACCCAGACCGCCCAGGCTGAACTATACCTCTTAACTGTCCAGATTTTTGCAAAATAAATAGATTTTTGCTTCTTATTTTTGGTTTGTTCCTCATAAAATTTGTGGTTTTCTGGCAAGTCATTTAGGAATGAAGTCACTAAATAATGACAGACACTGAGTTTCAGACTTCATACTCTTCAGAAAAATGCATGCTAAAGCAAGACCTGTTGTTCTGTCAACTATGTTTATACAAGAGCAACTTTTAGTACTGTTCGTATGTTCCCCCGATATATTTGTCCATGTCCAATTTTCCAGTGCTAAGAGGATGAGAGGTACTCTCAAATAAATCACTTTATAGAATTAGATATATCCAAACCTCTCAATTGTCCCTGATTTTGGCTCAAAATGTTGCTCTCCCCCTAATAATCCCTCTACAAAATGGCAAATTTGGAAGAAAACTTGGAGGGTTTACAATTAATAAATAATTGTAATGATCAGTTATAGATTACTTTTAATTTCAGAAATGCAAGTAGATACTCTTATTTTGTCAGCTACTCAAGTTAACAGTACTAATATTAAAAGTGTCCCTTCATTGACAGGTTCCCAGCTGTATTGTGTGGATATTTTATATTTTTGCATCACATTTTTGGTCTGTTTTTCATAAAATTGTGTTTTTCTTGCAAATTAGTGGCAAATCATTAAAGACTGAGGTTAGAAAATAATGACAGACATTTGAGTTTCAGATTTCATACCCTTCAGAAAATTCATACTAATGCAAGACCTACTATTCTATTATCTTCCTAAGTTTATAAGAGCAATATTTAAAAATTGTTCTTATTTTTGGACCTTTGTCCCACTTCTGTTTATGGCTTTGTCCAGATTTCTTGCTCTGAGGCTGAGAGATATAACAAATGTATCAAGGCCATCACTGTCAGTCAGAGACATTTAATTGTGAGATACTTGTTGCACCCCACTTTCCATGTAGTGACTCTGTATTTGTCCAAGCAAGGGAAGGAGCAGTTATGCAGTGTAAGTGTGCAGAGTATCCCCCCATCCAAGGTAGCCACAAGTAGTACAGTGGCTTTTCCTTTGTCCTTGATTTTGCAGAATATTCTGTTTTTCTGTCATATTTTTATACTGTTTATTTATGCTTCTTATTCAGAAAATGCATGTCATTGCAGTGCCTGTTGCTCTGTGTTTAAGTAGCAATGCTTTAATGATCATCAGGTATGCTTGTCTGAGACTGTAAGATGCAAGTAAGCTTTCATAAGCATACTGTTAAAGAATTACCAACAATGAAGGCCTTTTTGTTGTTGCCATGCAGAGAATATTTATATAACTAGATAGCATATAAGCCTTAAGTATTGAAATGCATATGCCAGTATTTGTAATAAAGGACAGGATTACAGTATTTTCAGAGGCTCAGTACATTTGTTGGGGACTTCAGCCATCTTTGCAGGCTTTACCCATACAGAATGCCAATCTATCATGTGTGGTCCATAACCTGCACAGTAATTTTTTAAGCAATTTATCTTCAGCTTGTTTCTTGATTGCTGTTCATTTTTTACTTTGATCATGTTTCCCCATGTAACAAGTAGATAGTTGTTGTCAGGCAGCAGGTCTTTTTTGGATAAGAAACATTTTTACAAGTGGGGGTTTCACAAAGATTGCTACTTTCAGCATGTTACTTGGTACTTTTATAAAGCTAAATATAAAGTATAATTAGAACTGCAGTGCAAGAAGTGGTTTGAGTTGAGTGCTGCTTGTTTTTTATATACCTGATTTTGACTGGCATTCCAGGAATGTATTTAAAAAGTAATTTATTTTTTCATGCCTAAACCTTTTTGTTTCCATCTAGATATTAAGTAAGATGTTGTGTAGCCAATGCATTGAAATATTTTTTTCTTCTACAATTCATTTTTTCTTGATTGGACTCTCATAATGACAGTTTGGCAGTGGCACCCAGGGCAGCGTATTTAATTAAAGTCCCAGTTTTTGCAGTTTTTAGCATAGCCCCACCCCTTTCTAGTTGGCCACACCCTTCCTGTTGTCCCCACCCATTCAGCTGTCTCCTGCAGCCCCCCTTTGATTTGAAGTCACCAGCCGCCACTGATGTGATCCCTCATTTTGCAGCACTTACCTTATTTTGCTTCATATTTTTGTCTTCACAAATGTTTAATTTTCCAGTAACTCACATAGGATTACAGTCAGTTAGTAATGCCAGACATTAAAGTTTCATAGGTTCATAGGTTTGTAGGTTCATAGGTTCATACTAGGCTATCTGCCCTAGGGCATTTATAAGCCTAGCCAGAGTGTGTTTGGCTTTCGCCACCCATTTTAAATTAATTTTGCTATGCCCTTTTTCGAGGTTAGTATACTGTGCCTCTGTCTAACAGTGACACAGAAGTGATACCCAGGGTAAACCTACGATTTCCCATCCACTCATCAAGATTCCTCTTGAAGAGAGTCAATGAGGGACTCTGCCTAACCTGGACTGGGATTTTATTCCAGAGTGAAGGGAGCCTCTGGGTTATGAATCTGTCCCTCCAGCATGTCCTATTTATTTCAGTGATGAGATTCAAGTCTCTCGAGCGCGTAGCTCGATAAGATTTGGATTTTCTGAGGTGCAGCATGTCCATTAATTCCGGGTTGGACATGGCTTTATACGTCAGGCACAGATCGCCTCTGAGCAGGCGGTATGCCACTGAGTAGAGGTGGAGTTTCTTTAACCGGGCAGCATATGGCATCTCTTTGAGCCCTTTGATCCTCTTGGTGAGGTACTTTTGGGGTCTTTCCAGTTGCTGCAGGTGTCTGGTAAGGTACATCCCAAAAGGGGCATTGTACTCAATTATGGGCCTGATGAGGGATGAGTAAAGAGGCATAATGACCTCCCCTGATCTAGATGTGAATCCCTTCATGATGAGGTGGGCTATATAAAATGTTTTTCTAACCACTTTGGCCACGTGGTTGTCAAATGAGAGATTGCTATCAACTTGGGTCCCCAGGTCCCTAATTACTTCTTCTGTACTTAATGGATTACCACCTATGTGGTAATTTGTGGGCACTTTGTTTTTGCCAAAGGGGATAACTATACACTTTTTGGCGTTTAGCTTGAGGCCATGGCTCTGGCACCAGTTGTCTGTTTCTATGAGGCACTTTTGGAGGATGCTTGTGTGGAGAGTTGATTATGGCACCCAGTTTGCAGTCATCTGCAAACTTGGTAAGCCACAGTCCTTCCGTGTTGGCCTGTACCTCCGAGAAATATATACCGAACAAGAGATGTCCCAGGACAGAGCCTTGTGGGATGCCACTTGTAACTGGTTTGGAGTCTGACATGGCTCCAGCAATTCTAACCATGTGGATTCTGTCCTTGAGTCAGTTTGCAACCCATCTAGTGACATAGGGGTTTATATTTAAGCTGGTGAGCTTATCTATAATGCCCGAGTGGGGTATTGTATCAAAGGCTTTTGCAAGGTCCAGGTAGGCTGTGTGGACCACCTTCCCCTCATCAATGGCCTTGGTGATGGTTTCAAAGAAATCAACCAGGTTTAAGAGGCAGGATCTGCCCTTAACAAAGCCGAACTGGGTAGGATCCAGTGTCTGTAGGTCCCCAATATCTTTATTTATGAGGTCCATGATGATATTTTCCATAGCTTTGCAGACCAAGCTAGTCAGGCTTATGGGGCAATAGTTTCCAGGATCCATTGAGGCACCACCTTTGTGGAGAGGGACCACTGTTGCTGTACGCCACTCTTTGGGTACATATCCTGTAGTAAGGCTGAGATTGAACAGTAGTTTTATGTTTGGGTTTAGCTCTTCTTGGAGTTCATGTAGGATGCAGCCCGGGACACCGTCTGGTCCCATTGATGCTGTGTTTTTTGCTTTGGAGAGGGTGGCTCTTACCTGAGCATCTGAGATGTCAGGGGCACAGCACTCTGCTGGGATAGATATTTGCCCTTTTGGTTGGGGGGGGAGTTTGCGCTGAACCTGTCAGCCAGGATATTGGCAATGCCTGTGGGTTCGGTGTATTTTTTGTCATTTTGGACTAATTCTGAGCATATCTGGGAATTCCCACCCAGGTACCTAACATAACTAAAGAAAGCCTTGTGATTATCCTTACTGTCCTGTGCAATTTTTCTCTTGAAGCTGGCCTTAGACGATTTTATGAGTGCCCGTAGTTTTCTGCTAATACTGATCAGCGATGCCTTCCCTTTTTGGGATTTTGCTCTATCATGTAGTAGCTTCCTCCTTCTATTGTATAGTTTGTTTATGGCTGGGATCCAACAGACAGGACGTCTGCCTTTGGAGGATTGGGTCTTGGTTTTATTTGGGATTGCATGATCCATGCATTCCTGAAGGTGTTCATAGAATGCGTTTATAAAGGATTCTGTGGTCTGGGCCGTATTTCCCACCAGCCCGGGGACTTTGAAGGATTCCACCTCGGTTTTGAGGAGTGTAAAATTTGCTTAAGAGAAGTTTTTCATTATGGTTTTCTGGGCAGGGGGTGGGGTTGGGATGTGAATATCCAGTGAGATTAGTTTATGGTCTGATCTTACCAGTGAGGGATACACTTCTGGTCTGGAGCATAGAGTCCCCATGTTGGTGATGATCAGGTCCAGTATGTTTTCCCCTCTTGTGGGAGTGGTAACAAGTTGTTCCATAGCATTCGAGTTTATAAATTCTAGGAACCTTTGGGTTAGGGTGTGGGAGCTAGAGTAATGCTCCCAGTCTATGTTTGGGTAGTTGAAGTCGCCCAATATAATGGTGTTTGGAGAGACCTTCATATTCTCCAGTGTTCTCAGGAAGGCCGAGTGGGGTTCCTGGGTTTGGGAGGGTGGTCTGTAGCAGGCTATAAACTGGAAGGCAGTTTTACCCACTGTTAGTTGCACATGGATAGTCTCTGATGCTTCGTGCTGTGCCACCAACCTGGAGGTGTGGGTATCTTTGACGAATATTGATACTCCCTCTCCTTTCGTGGTTCGGTCCAAGCTTTGGGGCCAAAAAGCATGGTATGAGGTATTACCTGGTAGTGCTGGGGTGCTCTCGGGAGCCTTGAACCATGTTTCTGTTACTGCACAGCTATCGATGTTCTCCATGCTAAGGAGAGTTTCAAGTGCGTGCATCTTGAGGTTTAGACTTCTGGCGTTGAGTAGCATTACTCTTAGTTTCTTATCCCTTGTGATACCTATGGAGGTGGGTTTGTCTTTTGAGCCTTGCCTAAAAAAGGCACTGTGGGGGTAGCAAGAGCCTTTGCCAATATCCAAAAGCCCAGGGGTGACAGGTGCAAGCCGTCCCTAGCAAAGCATCGTGGCTTGTCGAGCATGTCATCCCAAGCTGACGGGCATTGGATTCCCTTTGAATGACACCAATACTTAAGCCAATTATTGAAATTGATCATCTTGTCTTCATATTGTGGCATTAATCTTGGTGAGGGTAAGATGCTACTCAAGGTCAGGATCATACTGGCCTGGGCTACATGCTCAGAGAGCTCCTCTATGTCTCTTTTCATGTAGTCCAGTGAGGTACGTCTCAGGTCATTCACACCAGCATGGACAATGACTGAGTCATATTTGTACTTGCCTTGGAGTGACCTGAGTGCTTGTGTTATGTGGTGGATCCTAGCGCCCGACAGGCAGCTGACTGTGACCTTCTCCTTGTTCAGCCTGGTGAGCGGGACGTCAGTGTGCCGGATGATAGAGTCACCTATTACAAGTGTATCAGGTGTGTTGTTTAGCCTTAAGGGCTGTGACTGTTTGGCACACTGGCTTTGTGAGCTATGTGTTGTACGTGTTTTGTTTTGGGGTAGTGGTTGCTTGGGTGTCTGCTTTGGAGGTCTCTGCTGCTTAGGCAGATTTTTATTTAGAGCCTCCGAGTATGTTTTTGTGTGTTTATGTGTTTGGTTTGCTATCGTGGTAGGTCTATGTGAGACTGGAGTTGTAGTGAGTGTGGTTTCCTTCTCCTCCTGACTGGTTATGCCAGTACTGAGTTGAGAGAGCTTAGCCTCCAGTTTGGCTATATGGTTGCATCTCTCACATGTGTTGGAATTTGTTGGGAGGAGGAGAGGGTTGTCTGTGTACATGAGGCAGTTGTAACATTGCCTCAAGATTCCCATATTTACCAGCTGGACCGGAGAGGAGATTGACAACTGACCTTTGGACATGCTAGAATAGTATTGGGAATTCCTTTATAATTGAAAAAAGGGCCAAAGGGGAACAAGGTACTCAATGGGAGTTTGTGAGGGTGTAGTACTTTTAATTTTTTAGTGCTGACTTATATAATTGCTTTAGTGAGCAAGTGCCAGGTAACTTAAATGCAATGTGTTACAGGTAACTTAAATGCAAAAATGACAAACAGTAACTTTCTTTCAAGTGATACAAGGAAATAAATACAGTAAGCAATGCAGATATCACTAGGGATCCACAGAAGTGCTGAAAAGCCGCGTTTTAGGTGGAATTAGTGTTTCAGGGAAATAACAAGCTAACAAACAACAAGCATACAAACAAAGCTAGATTCAGCAGGCCTGGATCTAGTCTATGCTACAGCAAACAAGGTGTACCAGTTTCAGTAAGAAACAGTTAAAATATGCAGGCACTATAAGCCTTTAACCAGAAATTCCCAGCTCAGAAGGGCAGAGTCCAGCCCTCCTCCCACAAGAGTGCAGACAACGAACCTCCTTAATGTAAAATAACTGGCTTGAAGCCAAGTGCTTAAACCAGAATTAATACACTTTTAGAATAGCAGACACTGAGCCCTCAATCAGCAGTTCCCAACTTAGAAGGGTGTAAGCTACCTGTTCTGCCACTACAGTGCAGACCACAAACCTTCTTAATGTAAAACAACTGGTCTGAAGCCCAAGTGCTTAAACTGAAAGGCTTAGAATGAGTTACACCAAGCAGTAATAAATACAAGTGAGTACTTTTAAGATGACACAAAAGCAAAATAAAGTAGGAAGAAACACAAATACAGTAAAAGCAGATACATTTTTTTAAAGTGGAAAGAGAGAAAGGAAAGAGAGAAAGGAGTAGCAGAAACTAAGCTGATTGGCCTTCTCAAATGTTCTCCCTGTACTGGGTAGAATGAGGTAATGACACTAGACTGGGAGGAGGGTCCCAGATCAAATTTACATTAGGGGCGGGCAACTGCAAAACCACCAACTATAAAAACACTATACCAGCAGGGAGGGAGAGTGGGAAACAAGCTGCAGAAATGTTTCACAGCTGAAAAGCAGCAGTGAGCCTTTAAATGAAAGTTTTAAACAGCTAAAGGAGCCTCTAGAAAAAAGAGTTTAACTGCAATAAGTTTTCAGAAACAAACAACCCAACAGATGCTTAATAAAAGTGGACAATTTCCAGTTAATACCTCACACACAGTGAAACTAGTTAGGAAAAATACACAGTAGACAAAGTGCTATAAATAACAAAGAAATAAAGAGCAAAATAAACAAAAAACAGGATACTTAATGTTATATATTATAGCTCCAAGTTTCCTCAGTGTCCTTCCTTCAATCATACTTATTATTCAGAAAATACATGTAGATGGAAAACCTATTGTTCTATTATTCCTATTGTTCTATTAACTTCTAAAGTAATATTCAAAAATTGTCAGTGAATTTGGGCCTTTGATCCCCCATTGTTTTTTTTTTTTGCTTTGCCCAGAATTATTGAGTAAATAAGCTGAGAGTTGCATGGGTGCTTGTTATGTACCTGAGCAGCAAAAGGCTGTACCACTTGAATTTCAGAAAAATATTTTAAATGTACTCTAGTATCTGCCATTTCGCATCTCATAAATCTGCTGCCATTTCATGAGGATGTTCACATGGCAATGGTTACTTCTGCTACTGCTCAATGCAGATTGGTTCCCTGGTACATGAAAGAAATGAAGATACTGTTGTATCTTAATTACAGAATGTTCAGGGAGTTCTTACTGGGGTCTTATGATGGGTCATTTAAGAAAATTAGTTCCTGCTATGACTTGGTTTAGGTCTTAACCAGGCCCATGGGCATATCCAAGTCTGAATAACAGTGCAGGCAACCTTATGACCTGTGACACTACAGCTTAATGAACTCTGACAGTGGTTTTAATTTTTAAGCAACAATGCTCAGACTATTATTGTACATATGATTAATTTTAAAATGTTATTTTTGTCTTTTTTAACAAGTAATAGAAGTGTCAAGTACACACATCTTCCTATTGACTGCATATGAGTCATTTATTTATTTGACATTTGTTTACTGGGAAAGTCCAACTGGCATAATATACCATTTTCAGCAGTGGCCAGGAGAGAAAAGCTCCACATTGGCATAATATGGTTATAGTTAAATGAAGTTATTACAAAGCCTAATACAGAAGAATGTAAAATTAAGTAAAAGTTTAGCTTCTGTTCATACAGTGTGAAGCTATACATATATATAGTGCAAATATTTGGACAGGTATTACAATGAAAAAGAACATTGTCAATTGATAAAGGTATTCACAATTTGAGTTCATAGAGATGAACTTAAGCACACTTAACTGTACTCTTTGGAAGAGAGATAACTACATAATATAGCCTAGGCAAAAATATATTTGGTCTTTGGCTAAGAAATATATTTAACCAATTCTTACTCTCTGAACATAATCAAAGTATGCTGGTGGTGGAAGGAGGGAGGGACTAGTTCAGCCTGGGTAGTGCAGGAGCAGAGCTACATTTTATTTAGGTCGTCTTTTAGTAGTTGTTTGAAGTTGGAGAGGTTAGAGGTTTATCTAATTTTCAGAGGGAAAGAATTCCACTTTTAGTGACAGAGTACGAGTAGAGACTTTGGTTAGAAGATCTCTGGGGCTTATACATATTGAGACGATGTTGTTCATTAGACTGAAGTAATCTATTAGGGTGATAGGAATGAAGAATAGGAGTAAAACCAGGGTAGTTATCGCTTTTGTAAATAATGTTGTACGCATTGATAAGATTATATAATCTAAGTGGGGATGCAGTTCCAGCCAGTTCAAGTCCTTAAGGGCAATACAGTGGTGTCTGCAGTATTTTTTGTTGAGGGCAAATTTCGCAGTCTTATTATAACGTGTCTATATTATAACATCAAAGTCTTACAACTTTGAATGTTATAATATCGAACACAGTAGAGCGAACGCTGGAAATAGCGAAGCTGCAGAACACCAAATACTTTCCTAGGGAAAGTATTCAGAGGGCCATTTCTGTAGCTTCGCTATTTCCTCGACTGTGGAGTGAAGGTTACGGACCAGGTTAAGATAAGTGTGCGAATGAAGGTGAGTGTGCGATTGGGAGCGGGTTAGGGTTAGGGCGCTGGTCCGGTAAGTGTGTGATTGTGTGGACGTGAGGGTTAGAGTGGGGTAGGTGAGTTAGGGTTAGGGAGCGGGTAAGGTGAGTGTGCGATAGTGACGGACCTTAGGGTTAGGGTTGGGTTAAAGTAAGTGGATAACTAGTGGTGTATGTATGGTTTAGTGTAGGGTTTTGTGAAGTGTGTGTGTGTGTGTGTGTGTGTGTGTGTGTGTGTGTGTGGATTATTTATTTTGGTGTGCTTGTGTTGTGTGTATGTTTGTCGGACTATTCTGACTGTTCAGTTTTCTGGTGTTTCGCTCTACTGGGTTCGGTATTATAACATTCTAAGTTGTTAGACTTCGATGTTATAATATCGACCCTATTATAACATGCCTCTAGTTTATTATTAACTGTAGCATGAAGGTTGGTTAGAAAGAGTGGCTGCACCATATGACAGATATGGGAGAAGGTAGGTAGTGACAAGAGTGGTTTTGGTGGTGTTGCTCAGAAAGTTTTTACGCAATTTAATTTCTCCAAATCTTTTGGGTTTCTAATACCATGATGAGAATGGACCCCATTCTTTAGTCAAAGAATGATTAAAGTTCATGAAATTAGTATTGCTTCAGTCTTTGATGTTAGTCAAAAGTGCTCTTTGCAGAACCCACAATATACCCAGAATCGACTCCTTCTGCAATTCATACAGCTATATGTATCAGTGGCATATTTAGATACGACTGTAAATTCTTTTTTTATGAGACCCATTGCCTTTTCTACTATTGGAACTGTCTGGATATCCTTCTTCCACATTGCCCTCATATCTGTCTGCAAATCCTCATATTTTATAACTTTGTATCTCTCTCTACATATGACTCACTAATCACTGGATGCAGCAATTTCAGTGATCAATGCTACTTTTGTCTTCTTTTCACAGACTACTATATCTGTTCTTGCATCTATTTTTGAACTGTTGGTAATGGATGATCCCATGTGATATAAACTTCATCATTTTCTGTAATGCTTTGTGGCTCATGTTTCCAGTGATTTTCAGCTACTTCAATATTTTAATGTTTGCATAATCCCTTTGCAACAGTCTTGCTACATTGCCATGCCTTTCAGTATCATATCTAGCAACAAGATGTGCAACTGTTTCCAATTCTGTTTTAGAAAACCTGCATTTGCCTGTTTCTCTGACATGTTCAACAGACTTTGTAAACCAACATGTACATAGTACACTATCCTGGGCCGCCAATAACAACCTTTAGTGTTTTGGTTTAAATTCACCTCTCCTTAACCATTTCTGCATCAGATTCTGATTGACATGAGGTTGTTCCAGGAGTTTTCTATACTTGTAACTATATTTATGCCTTTTTCACATTTCTTGCCTTCTAATCTGATCCTTCACCTAATATTCTTTCTTCTGTTTTTGGCACATTCATTTAATTACTGATTTTTGTCTACTTCTGGTTTGATTTCCATTCCTGCTTGACATTGATATGCTACTGCTAAACTAAGGTTCATAGGTTCATAGGTAGGTACTAGGCTATTGGCCCTAGGGCCTATATAAGCCTAGCCAAAAGTACCCTGGCTTTCTCCACCTAAGAAAATTATTTTCCTGTGCCACTGTCAAGCAGAGCCACAGAAGTGATCCCCGGGGTGAATTTTCTATCTCCCATCCAATCATCAAGATTTTTCTTGAACAGTGCTAATGTGGAGCTTTGTTTGATATAGATAGGTGGTTTGTTCCAGAGTATGGGAAGTCTTTGGGACAGGAATCTATTCCTCAAGCATGTTCTGTTTATTGTGGTGACGAGGTTTAGGCCCCTAGAGCGTGTAGCTCATAGGGATTGGCATTTCTTTAAGTGGAGCATGTCTAAAAGCTTTGGGTTTGACATAGCTTTGTGTGTTAGGCAGAGATCGCCTCTGAGTAGGTGATATGCAACGGAGTAAAACTGCAGTTTTTTGTATAGGGCATCTCTTTGAGGCCAGTAATCCTCTTTGTGAGGTATTTCTGTGGCCTTTCCAGCAGGAAAATCATTGTGGACTTGTTTTAAAGCTTTCACTATGTTTGGGTCTTGTGAGGTCAGCAGATATGTATGTAGTCCTACAATTGCAGATTTATACATGTAATCAGTTTTGAGGAAGCTCATACCTCCTTCAGAACGGGGAATGTATAAACTTAGTATACACCGATTTTTAAAAATCATTTGATGAGAATGAAGCATTTTCCTTGTTTTCCTGACCAACTGATCCAATACCTTTTGGAGCCAATCAATCACCCCAAAATTGAAAGTTAGAACAGGAAGAACAAATTGGTTTATAGCTTGAACTTTGTTCCTGGATATCAGGGCTGTTTTCGGTTTTAATTTTAGTCTTCTAAAATAGTCTTTACTAAGTTTTATTTGCATTTGTTCACATTTTATTGCTGATCTTTCATCATTTCCCAGATATTTATACACATCCTCCTGCTCAAATTTCACATTCCTGTCCCAGACTGATATTTTCTTGGTGCTGCAACTTTCCTGCTTTAAAGGTTGCTTTTATACTTTTATCAAGACCAAATGACATTCTTATATAATCAGAGAAAGTTTTGACTACTTGCAGTTGTGCTTTCAGTGCCTCATCTGATGAACTATACAGTATTAAATCATCCACAAAAAGAAGTTGAGAAGTCTTTATACTTTGTTGTTTTCTGGTAGTCAAATTGTAACCATGACCTAGTTTATTAAGTAGACAACTTAATAGGTTTAGGGCAAGACAAAGGAGCAGCTGTGCCAAAGACTCACGCTGGAATATCCCCCTTTGAATTTTTATCCCCGGGATACTATTTTTTTCCTTTCTCATGGTTTAGCTGCAGAGTGATTCGCCACTGATACATGGTCACTGTAATGTAATCAATCAACGTGGGGTGTATGTTATATATTTGTAAGCACTCCTTCAGCCAGGAATGTGGGATGCTGTCAAATTATTGTTTGTAGTCTGTCTATGCAATACTTAGATTCCTTCCCATTTTACAATTCTCCATTATGAATTTATTTAACAACAAATGATCTTTTGTCCCATATGATTTTCTTTTATTACCATTTTGTTCTACTACCATGATTGAGCTTTCTTCTGAATAACTATAAATTCTGCGGGCACTAATTCCAGTATATAGTTTTCAGAAGGCAAGTTATTAGTCTATAGTTTTTAGGACAGCTTGTAGATTTACTGTAAAGGAGGAGTACTATTTTTCCTGTTGTTAACCAGGTTGATGTCTGTTCGGGATGTGCATATAAATAGTTCTTACTCAGGACAAACTTTGTGTAAAGATGTTAATACTTTTAGCCAGACATTAGGCACTGCATCTGGGCCTGGGTTTTCTAATTAGGAGCTTTTCTTGATTATGTTTCAATTTCTCTGGCTGTTACTTCATCCCACTTCATATCCTGTACATTTGAACTTCTTAGTGTTTCTTTAATTTCTTCTATCCATTTAGCATCTTTGTTATGTTCCACAGGGGCTTCACAGACATTTCTCCAAAATGTGTCTATTTTTATTTTTTGTAGTATTCCTATTCCTTTTGCCTTGTTTCCCACGTCTCTATAAAACTTTTTTGGCCCATCAATGAATTGCTTATGTTGTACTTTTCCTTTATATTTATCTGCATATATTTTATGTTTTTCTGCCTGTGCTGATATCTTTATATGGTACACTATAGATCCTGGTCTGTTCTGAAACTGTGTGTTGCTTTTATCATGTTTATCTTTCTAAGTATTTTTGTTGATCTGTTCCCTTTTCTGTGTTCTTCTAACAGTGACACTCCTTATTTTAATTTTTTATAGTTTTCTCTATTCGATACATCCATGATGGCATTTGATGTCTTCCATTCCTTTCCCTTATTGCCCTATGTTTTTGTGGTAAGACTTTATCTGTTATTAATTTAGCTGCACAGTAGGGCAGCCACGGTGGTACAGTGGTTAGTTCTGTCGCCTCCCAGCAAGAGGTTCGCTGGTTTGATCTTCAGCTGGGGTGTCTGTGTGGAGTCGGCATGTCTTCCCTGTGGTCATGTGGGTTTCCTCCCAAAGACATGCTATAGGTGGATTGGACACTCAAAATTGGCCCTAGGTATGTGTGTGCCTTCCATGGAAGGTTGGGCACTGGGCTGGCAATTCAACAACATAAAACTCCACTGCCAATCATGAGCAGACAGGTGGTCTGCTGTGGTGACCCCTAACCAGGAAAATTCAGAAGAAGAATTTAGCTGTACAGTAATATATCCTATTTACTTGTGTTTTATCATACAAATTTGCGTGAACAATCTTGATTACTGTATTCATTTGTTCTATCAATCTTCTAACATTTTGGGTCTTATTAACTTTCTGTAATATATTTCTTTCATTGATATTAATATGTCTATCCATCTTTATTAAATCAAGCAACTCTTCCCTTAGATAATTTTCTTTTAAACTAAGGGCACAGTCTTTGTTCTTCATTTCCTGCTGGCAACCTACAGAAAGTTTAGAACATCTTCCTGTGACATATTCTGTTCAGCTTCATCCTGTGTCATCTGTTGCTGTTTCATATGAGAACTCACTGGCCTATTACTCCATATCATTGAATGTGTCAGAGGTGCCACCCTTTCCTTCTAATCCCTTGTAACTCCAACTGAACTTTTGTACTGGTTTCCTATTGATGGCTGCAAAGTATCTTCATATGGCAATTGATCAGATAGTTCTGTCTGTCTGGTTTCTCTTTAATTTGGGGTCTCATTGTTATATCATGATGTGATGTTACCAGACTTCGACTTTCTACACTAAACCCTTCACAGATACGACTCATACCTCTCAACTGTCCAATTTTTTTGCAGAATTTCCAAAATTTTGCCTCAAAATTTACTCATAAAATTGTTGGTTTTCTGGAAAATCACTGGGAGTCATACATTTGAGTTTCATATATAATATCCTTTAGAAAATGAATTTTAATAAATATCCTGTTATTCTAGCAACATTCTACATTTGTAAAAGCAATATTTAAAATTTGTCCCTATTTTTGGGCCTTTGTCCCCACATTATTTTAGGCTTTGTCCAGATTTCATGAGCTAAGAGGTTGAGATGCATGCAGGTAATCCATAACTTCTGTTTCTATTTCTTTTACTTCTCCATTCCTAATCCTCTTTTCGACTTCCCCCTTTGTTTTCATATTTTGTATATTGTAAAATCTTCCATATCTGGATGCCTTAGCCTGTATTTCTCTTCAAATATCTTTGGTGCTGCTTTTTGCATTGATTAGTTTTACTTTTTTCTTTGCATAAATATTGCACCATATTAAATCTATTTTCTTTCCTATGTCCATATTCCTTCTAGAGATGTCTCTTGCTCATCATGTCTGTCCTTGCTTTGGGGACTTATAGTTCCATTATGTTGTGACATAACTTGTGTTAGACATTATACACTAAATTTTTCACTTTGCTGGTATTCCATAACTTTAACTTCTATTTTAACTTATACTTTACTAATCTTCTGTTTTATATTCCCCTTTGTGGTTTTATTTTTTATTGTGAACTGTTCTATATCTGAGTGCCTTTGCCTGTATTTCTCTTCAAGTATCTTTGGATCTGCTTTTTGCATTGATTAATTTGGCTTTCTCCATTGCATAAAGATCACACCATATCAGATCTCTCTTTCTTTCCCATGCCCATGTTTCTTTTTGTTATACCTTTCAAAATATCTCAAGATTTCCTTTCTTTATTTTCATACTTCCTCAGTTGCTTCTTTTTCCAAGTGGCCCAAGGTTTCTTGGTCTACATATTTTTTTTCATGAATCTGTTGTATTAATGAAGACAAATTTGCATTTGAAGCTTTTGACAGTTTTTCTTGTGCAAGATTTTTCTTTCATCTATTTTCTCTTTAATCATTTTAATATATCTTCTATCTGGAAAGTCTGGGCTTCTTGCATAATAGTAACATTACATACTTTCTTTCTTATCCTCAATAGTCCACTCTATCACCTTCATCACTCCTTTTTTGGCCTGTCAGTTTTTGTGATTTTGTGGACTACTACTTCCTTCTACAACAGAGGGACCATCATTCTCCTGAGTCTGGCCTAACCCCACTGTAGGAATGCTTTTTTGTGTTGAGGATTCTACACTCTCCTTCTTTCCAGTCTTGGCACAAGTGTACCTACCAGGATTGGGCACTTTTTATCCTGGGACTTGTGCACCCAGCTATCTTTTTCATTTTTTAACTTACCTTTGTCCATGATATATGCTATGTAAAATACAGTCTATATATGCTAGTGTCATCTTGGTGAGATTTTGTAAAAACTAGGTGCACCTCATGAAGGTACTCACCAGGATTTGATGAATTCCATTCCAGCAATATTACCCTACTTTGCTTGTTGATTTTATCATCTCTACATTCTGACCTCCTATGCCTGTATTGCATTCCTAACTTTTGGTGAGTCTTTTTTTGATTTTGCTTTGAACAAGCTGGTCATATTTAAGGTTATTATCTGTAATCACTCCAAAAAGTTCTGTAGGGAGACTACTTCAATTTCAGTTTTGTTTAGTAAAAAGATTTTGAAATTAAGTCTATCAGGCATGTGTGATTTCAGGAAAATAGCAGTAATGTTGTTTTTTAGGGTTGAGTAGTAGTTGGGCATTTTGGAGCTATTTCTCAACTAGGAAAAATGTCTCCTGTGAAATGGAGAGGTTGAGCCAAGTTATCAGATGCACATAGAATCATCAGCATATTGTATATGAGAGACTGGATCTATGGAGGTATAGAGGTCATTGATAAAGAAATTAAAGAGGAGGAGACCAGGAATAGAATCTTGTGGTACACTAGTGGAGACTTGCAGGTATGAAGAGACAGAGATAGTATTCTCCCATTTTTACAGACTGGAGCCTGTCAGCTAAACATCTATTGATCCACAGTAATGAAGAAGGGGATAGTCCAAGTTGAGACAGTCTATACAGCAATTTAGGGTGAGAAACTGTCCTGAAAGTTTTTGACAAGTCAAGGAATAAGGAGAAAACAAGTTTGCCTAATTCCCTGTATTTGTTTATAGTGTCTGTGAGTGATAGAAGGGCTGTAGTTGTACTATGTGCTGGGCAGAAGCCGTGTTGGGTGGACGTTAGGAGCCATTTTTGTAGAAGATCGTAGTTGCTTATGAATACAGCGTTCGAGAATTTTTGAGAGAGGTGATAATATTGCAATAGGCTGAAATTTAGAAATGTCAGCTGAGATGCCACCTTTATGAAAAGGGATAATATAGGACTTTTTTTCCACAGTGAGAGCACATAGGATTCAGATTTTGATCTATTGATCAGGGTAGATACTGAGTATGTTATGGCACTGGCAGCTATCCTTACATATTCAAGTGGGAGGTTGTCAGCTGCAGTGGAGCAAACTTTGAGTTTCAGTAGAAGTTTTTTTATCATTGATGTGGAGACAAATCTTAAGTGGAAGTTACTAGCAATAGATATAGAGGGTAAATTAGGTTCAGGTGAGGGTGAGGTTACAGGAATAAAGAAAGTGGTAGAGTGTAATGTGTATGGAGAATACTGGTTTTGGTCTAACATGTTGTTTACTGAATTACTAGGACTGGTTGTTATTCAGGGGGGTGGTAGAAGCACTCGAAGGAGGTGAAGAGTTTTAGTAGCAATTTCTAGTGAAGAGCTATTGCAGGAAGGGTTGGGTTCCTTTTATGAGCATGGATATAACAGGTTATGTATTGATGTTCAGAATTTTTGGGGGTCAATTTTTATGTTGAAGTTGTAGATGGCTATAATATATTTTTTTAATCTAGATTAACTTGTTTTTTACTCTGATTGGACAATTCTCTATAAAGTTGCAGGTCATAGGGAGTTTTAAGTTTAAGCCATTATTTCCAGGCTTTGACTCTGTTAGACAATGTAGTTTTTGTCTGGGTTGTGATCCATGATGCTTGGTTAATTTTTACTCTTTTTTTTTTTTTTTTTTGCGAAGTGGAACGTATTTAAGAATAAGGTATGAAAAGTAAATGAAATGTTTTTTCTGCAGTGGTAAAATGATGAGATTATATATCTGAAGGTGATGGTAATGCATGCCAAGATGTTAGTGTGATACCAGATCTGTCAGCATGTATTCAGGCACACTTGCACTGTGTAGGTCTGTACACTTTATGTACAAGAGGCACACACTTGGCTACCTATTAGAAAATGGAGTATGGAACATAGATAAAGGACATTAGGTTATATTTGTCATACTGATGCTTTCCCTTTCATGTGCAACAGTTTAATGATGCTTTTTTCTTTCAGTACACATAGAGTAGGACCGCAGTCATGCAGGCTGATGCAAAAGATGGCAATGACTATCAGCAGAGCAAGGTTGGTATGAGTAATGCATGTCTACTGTATTATATTCCCACTACAGAAATTACAATAAAATATTTATATTATCCTTCCCATTGTGAGTCAACCAAAAGAACAAAAACTTGTGCATTATCTTCAGCCCACCTCTGCTGAAGCTGCAGCTGTAGTTGCTGATGGAGGTGAGATCGACAATATGTGGTTAAAGCCCCTCTTAAAGAAGTAATCCATTATCATTGCCTGTGGTGGTTCAACCACTGCTAAAGCAAATACTGGAAGACCTGGTTTAAGAGGAGCTGGACGTATAACTTGGCTGCATAGAATCTCTCCTGCAGTGAATAGTAGATTTGGTAAGACAGTGAGACCCAATGAATTGCACCACAAACCCATGTCCCAAGCTCCACCGATGTATCATCTGATAATTTAGACTGGATTACCTCTGTGCCAGATTGTAACCTATATTCTGCAAGCACTAGTAGCCTACATTGATTGCGATCTGAAACGGTGTGGCTAAAAATATGTTGTCCAGGAAGACTCCTATTGTTGAACTTGTAGGCTATGATACATTGCACTGCACACATACATGCAACACATATGCAGCTTTGCCCCAATGTGTTGTGAGAAAATAATTGTTTACAAATGGAGACATACTGTTCAGCTCATCAGATTGCCTACTTTAGCTGCAGCTAGCCAAGCAGTACAGCAGTCAAGCAATCGTACATATGTAAGCAGTGATGATGTTGTTTTTCACCTACGTTTGTAGCCAAACATACTTTTTGTATCTACTGAGAACATTTTATTTCTGAGCATCATATCAACACAGCTTTTTTTGAGGTCATATTATGTCTACAACTGCCATGAATGCCTTTAACAACAGGTGCAATATTGCTAATCTAAAAACAATATTTGTAATAGTTTTAGGGGGAAGAGCTGAAAATTTTATCTATTTTTATTTATTTATTTATTTAACATTTGTTGACCGGGAAAGTCCGACTAGGCTACAAAATGTTTTTTTTTACATTTATTAAGTGCTTGGGGACAGCATTCTGAGATGTATCCATTTTAAATGATAGGTGTTAGGGGGAGTAGCACTAAGAGCTTGTGAATACAAAATTGAATTTGCTTATCACCCAGAGTATTTAGCTGACATGAATGTCCAGGCAACCCATATCATGGGTATCATGGTATTTGGTGGTGATACCAATTGAATATGCAAGAAATGCTACTATGTGTATATTGTGCAATCGTCCTCATCATTATCTGTCCACCTACTCTGTATCTGTGTCCATCCCTTACCACAACATTTCTCATTTTCCTCTCAGCCTATTTATAAAAAGGAGTCACTCTCCCCAAAAAAATATCACTCTACCTTCCTCCAATACTGTACTTGTCTATGTGTCTCCCTATTTTTGTTGCCATCCTTGCTTCTATTAACCTACATACAATGTTTCCATCCCATATAAGGATGGCCATATTTGTGTCCAGCAACATATCACATAATATAGTACAGCTGTGTGTGTTGGCACTGTTTTGTGACACTCTACGCTGTGTCAGACTTTGTAGTGTGGCAGCACTCCTGTGTTAGTACAGTTTGTCATACACCATGAGATGTTAATTGGCAATCATGAGTACATCCAGTTAGCATTTCGTACATAGTCAGTTTATATCTGCACCAAATACCATGATAGCTATGATGTGGGTTGTTTGGGCATTCATGCCAACTACATGTGGATTCCACAATTCTCTGTCTGACAAAACAACATCACTGCACAGATATGTACAATTGCTTGACTTTAGTATTACCTGGCTAGCTGCAGCTCAGCTAGACAGTCTGCTGGGCAGCCCAGTATGTTTTCATTTTCTTAAAACCACCGTGGCAAAGCTGGACATGAACTGCATTTGTGTGCAGTGCTTCTCAATGAATTGAAGCCTGCAGGTTGAATATTAGGAGTCTTCCTGGTCAAAAAAAACTTCAGCCACCCAGTTCCAGATCAGCATGATCACCTCTGAAGAAATAAAATTTATCTAGTCACTTGCAGAACTAACTGATTCACATTTTAACCAGGATTTACAATTGAGATGACATCAAGATATGAGAATGTGAAAATATCCTTGTTCACCTGGTACCCTAGGCAAAAGGTCTCCACAGCACCCCCCAACACCACCCTGTGGCCCATCCTGGTCTACCTACACCATCCAGATTACTGGAAAAGCACCCCTGCTAGAGCAGTGCCCTAGGTGGCTGCCTAGTTGGCCTATGCCTAATCCCAGCTATGGGTATAACATAAAATATGAGTGAGGGAAAAGAGATGGAAGAAGTACAGAAAATATAGCCATAATTAAGTCAATATTCCTCGTTAGATAAAGTTGCCTTGCACAACAACAGCTGTACTAATTTCTATAACTTCTCTGGATATCTGAAATGAAATATCTGATAAATAATGAACACGTTTCATAGAATTTGGTTTGTAAGGCTGATTTATGGGGAAAGAACAATACAGGGGAATATTTTCAAAAAGTTAAATCTTTAAGTGAACTCTTAATTCAGCATACTGGCAGACTGGATTAAGGACATCAGTATTAAGTGAATAGAGGAGTAATAAAGTGGCCTAAGGAAGCAGGGAGAAAATTCTGTTACAGAGAGTAACAGGTACCAGGGCTTATCTGAAAGTAGAAAGGAAGATTACAACAGAGAAAGAGTAGGAAAGTGTGATACAAATGAGAAGGACAGTGTGTGGAGAGAGGGAAGGAGATATAAACATGAAGAAGGAAAGGTTAAACAGCTTTGAGTGTTTAACGAAAGTTGCAAAACCCCAAGAAACCCAGAATGGAAAGCACAAAACTGCATTAAGTTTTGGAAAGAATGTATGGTGAAAAGCTGTTATACATGTCAATAAGAACTAGTAATTATGGAGAGACAAGAATAAAAAAATAATAATAAGAGAGAGGAGATGATAAATTCATGGAATCAGAGCTATGAGGTATAGAAAGTAAGGCACAGGTGTCAACCAAGCTAAGAGAATTATGGCAGGCAATGAAAGGAATTAATTGGTTTATGAAAGAGAGGCTGAGATACCAGCCACTGATAAGACAGAGACAAGAATAAATTATAGACCTTGAGCCTAGGTGGGTGAAGGAATGTGTTGTGAGAGGCCCTCTCCTTGCTCTGAAGGAAACACACAGCAGTATATAATAAAGAACAGACCTTGAAGATGATGCAAGTTAAGGGGCCAATAAAAAATTATTAAAGGTATGGAAAAAAATAAAGTTAACCTGAAATTTATCCTTGATTTGGCACCTATGTCTCTTATGCAAACAGATAACCTGTAAATGGCTCATCTCCCTGGCCCATGCTTACACTTGTCAAGGATATCAGAACTTGGCAGAGATTTGGGATGCATGGCTAGGCTTAAAAAGGCTCTTGTGGTCATTAGCCTAGCAAACACCTATGAACCCATGAACCATGCAGAAAATGCAACATTAAGCAGATTATCCAGACAGATTTTGGAGCTTTTCTTCTCCACTAAAAATGGACCTATGTCCAGTCGGATACTCCCGGTCAACAAATGTAAATAAATAAATAATAAATAAATAAATCCAAGAATGGAGGAAACAATGAATGAATGCAAAAAAAGCGCAGCAGAGAAATTCTACTTAACTCAGTCAGGAGAAGGAAACAGTCAGAAAGTCATAATTAGCAATCTGTATATGCAGAAAAGCATAGTGTAGTAACTGCATTTTATTTGTCTATCCATTTTTGACCAGGTTAGTCTCACAAGGCTAGTATCCTCAATTCAGGGGAGCTGATGTAAGTTGGTATTTATAATTCAAGGGGATATTTGGTCAGGGCATCAAGGAACTTCCACTATCCTTTTCAGTGTCTGCCAGGAAATCTTCTATATCACCTGAGCTACCACCAAGTCAAGTAGATGAGACCTCGCTTTAGTGTCTCAGCTGATGTAAAACATACTCATGAGTAAAGCTTCTCCATTATACTACACTGCATTGTCAGCAATTCATCTATCTGGTGTGGGAACAGAAGCTGTAGCTTTTTGCACTAAAAGCAAGTATGCAATCTGTTGATCCGCTGACATTACTGATGATGTACATGTATGCATGCATGTATTTATTTTTTCTTTTGTTTCCTTGCTTATTTGTTTTTCTGTTTGTTTGTTTATTTATTTACTTACTTTACTTATTTATATTTTATTTACTGGTTTGGTCCTGCCAGCCAGGGCTTATTTACAGAGGGTACCTGGAGATAAAAGCTCCTAAAGCATTGTGAAATAATGTAACATGAAAGTTATAATAATAAGTATTTCAGTCATACTCATTACAGAAATTAAGAATCTTACTAAAGACAAGGTAGCTGCTTAACAAAGCAGGAAACTGGATGGGAAAAGGTGAACATCTATATAAAATCGACAAAGCAGTTTGAGTATATTTTGCATGTAGTAATGAACATAAAGAATTTAAATACATTTCACATACCTGCTAATGGAGTATTAGTGCTTGATTATCTCTGTAAATGTGAATATGTGTGTGTGTGTGTGTGTGTGTGTGTGTGTGTGTGTGTGTGTGTGTGTGTGTGTGTGTGTGTGTATATATATATATATATATATATATATATATACACATCTATATATTCACTTTATAATCTCGAAATACTGAAATATCAGATTTCAGTATGTCGAGACTACAAAGCCGAAAATCAAAATAACCGACAATCCAGAACCACGTAAATCAAAATTGCGATCACACACACACACACACACACACACACACATACACCTACCTAACTACACTACAAGAAAAAAAACAACACACACAAACAACATAACATACAAACACACCTAACCTACATATAAGCAGGGGGGCAAGCTTCCCTGCATCCCCCATGTGGGGCTGCACCCCCCACAGCCCCGCTACCTATATATGCTAACTCCGAGGTCGTACTAAACACACAAACACATAAAACCCACCACTACACACACACACACACACACACACACACACACACACACACACACACACACACACACACACACACACACACACACTAAAATCCCTACCCAATACCCTTTCAAAAACACAGCTTACCTGAATCCCCAGCTAAATCCACAAACCAGACTGCACGTCACAAATGTGACATCATAATGGCAGATTCGACATTTCTGCATTCGATATAGTGCAATTTCATGTAACTGCACTTTTGACTTTATAGTCTCAAGGTACTAAAATTCGGTATTTCAGTATTTCGTGAATATATATATATATCTATATCTATATCTATATCTAGATATAGGTATATATATATATATATATATATATATATATATATATATATATATATATATGTATATATATATATATATATATATATATATATATATATATATATATATATATATATATATATATATATATATATATATGGGGCTAATTCAAATTAACAAAAACTCACTTACCCAAAAACGAAATTGCGGAGGCAAGATTGCCAAAACCTGATTTTAATGAACAACTGTGTTGTCGAACCTTTTCTCAGAGTAAATATCCAGTTGTCCAACAAAGGGAAATTTCCCCTTTTCCCCACTGTAATGTGATCTTGGAGTTGATATATTTAGTTGGGGGGACATAGCCTTCCCCCACCTGGGTGGGTTGGAGATAGCATGGTGTGTTTCTTTTTAAATGTTGGATGACTAGATACTTACCATGAGAAAAGGTTCGGCAACACGGTCATTCATTAAAATCAGGTTTCGGCAATCTCACCTCTGCAATTTCATTTTTGGGTAAGTGGGTTTTCATTAATTTGAAGTAGACCCATATATATATATATATATATATATATATATATATTTGTGTGTGTGTGTGTGTGTGTGTGTAATAGTGGATTTTTCAAGAGTATGCACATGTAAAGAAAATCATTTAATGTTTATTAACAGCAATAAACAGAATTTGGGAATCATTGCAGACACTTGGATGAACTTGTACTCAGTGTATAGGATGGTTCTACAAAGCAATCATTTGCACGCAGGTTTGAATGCAGATAATGAGTTAACATCCTGTAGGGGACTACATTCCATCCAAAGCCTAAGAACTGAATTGGGCTTTGCCTCCACATACGCATTTGTTTTATAGACCTTAAAGTACGTTTATTGCCAGGCTATCATTTGTCTATTGCACGAAAGCAGTTGGGCTAAGTTGGGACAGGGGTCTCTGTAGAGCTATTTGTGAGTCAATTTGACTTGTTTGTTGGTTAGTCTGGTTTACAAGGTAGGCTATCCAAGTTTGTCTAGGACAGCACATTGGTGAGCAGAAGCTGGCACATCAGACAGATGCAGATAGATATTGTTACACTTTATATGCAGTTTTTTAACTATACATTTAGTTAGGGCCCCCATGATTCCTTCTTTTTCTTTTGGCTTTTTCCATTGAGGGGTCACCACAGTGGATCACCTGTCCGCTCATGATGGCAGTGAGTTTTATGGTATTGAGTTGCCAGCCCAGTGCCTAACCTTCCACAGAAGGCACACACATGCATGCACACATGCCTAGGGCCAATTTAGAGTGTCCAGTCCACCTACAGCATGTCTTTGGGATGTGGGAGGAAACCGGAGCACCTGGGGGAAACCCACGCGACCCCAGGGAGGACATGCAGACTCCACACAGAAGGCACCCCAGCCAAGGATCAAACCAGAGAACCTCTTGCTGTGAGGTGGCAACGCTAACCACTGCACCACTGTGGCCACCCCCCATGATTCCTAGTACTGCAAAATACTGGATAGCACCATGGTCTCTGCAACTTCCATTTTTGATCCAGGTACTAGGTGGTCTTAAGCATCAGTAGGGTTAGAGCAAGAATTTAGGAGAAGACTGGCATGAAAATGTTCATAGATTAGTACTAGACCAACTGTCTTTGTAGGCTACTTTAAGCCAAGCCAATTAACACGTGAAAATCAAACCCTTCATCTTTTGTTTGTAAGGCAAGTATCTTAACCATTACACCAAACTCCCCCTAATCTGCTCCTGTCAAAATAGTTAAAATCAAGTTGGCTGATTTCTGGAGAATAAACAGGTAGTTTATTGCAAGCAACAGTTATCAATCTCAGTGTTAGTTACATTGCTTAGGTGGATGAAGAAAGCAGAACACCATGCTTTGGGGTGATGGGGACTTGTTCTACAAAATAAACAATAAATAATACTAGTTTAGGAGTTACCTGTGTGTTTCCCAGGATTTGACTGGATGTTCTTTGAGTAATCAGGTGGTGATAAAGCCAATCATACCCAACAAAAGCCATCTGAAAGTCGTAATAGGCAGATAAGAAAGTAAAAGAAAAGCAAACAGGCAAAGTTTACTCCCAATAAGATGACTATTCCTCTTCTTGCTAAGCTTCTTCCTTCTCTTTTCACTTCCTTCTTGTTTACCAGCCTTAACCACCATCTGGCTTCTGCCCCTCCTGCTTCCCCCTAACATTCTCTAACTCCTGCTCTATATATGATTCTTATTCATCCTTCTCTACTCAGATTTGTCAGACACCTCAGTAATATGAGAATCAAACCCTTCATCTTGTGTTTGTAAGGCAAGTATCTTAACCATTACACCAACCTACCCCTAATCTGTTCCTGTCAAAATTGTTGAAATCAAGTAACTCTGAGATTGATAAATGTTGGGGAAAGTTTTATTACTTGTAATAAACTACCTGTTTATTCTCCAGAAATCACCCAACTTGATGTCAACTATCGTGACACCTCAGTGACTCCTTTCTGCTCCAGGCTGCCTCATGATCTCCAGCTCATCATCTACCTCCACACACATTTTCGTTTGATCCCCATCTGTAGCTCCTACTCCAACTTTAACTTACTCGACCCATTTCATCAAATGATTGTGCCTATTACCTCTGCCCACTCCTTGTTACTTCCTTTATACCTATTGTCACAAAAGGAAATAGTGCCAGCCTAGCTATCTGAAATTTTGTGAATAATTATATATCATTTGTGTATATGAACATGATTCATATGCCTGTGTTACAAATGTATTAGAGGTATGTCATATTGTATAGACATTTGTGCTGAAGAGATATTTTTATACACTGTTGTAACTGTTTAGATGTATGTATTTTAATATGGGAGACTGAAACACAGGAGATTAATTTGCAAGACTTCAGAAGAATGGTTGAGGTTGAGTTACTTTATGGCTGGGCCATAAACAAAAGAAATGTTATCTTTCAGTTTCAGTGCAGTAGCAGACACAATGTCTAGAACTTGAAGTTTTTTGTATTGTCTTTAAATGTAGGGGAATGTAAATTATTTTATGACTCCCACCATTTGACATAGATCTAAGAGAAGTAGTTGTTTATATATTTTCACAGGTAGATGCTAAAATCAATGGTTGTGAGCCGGGGAACTGATTGATTACAATAAGTGATGTCATGCTGCCAGCTACCCCAGCAGTAATATTTAAAATATTAATTTAAGAACTCTCTGAGAGACAGAGAGAGAGAGAGAGAGAGAGAGAGAGAGAGAGAGACAGTGCATTCCATATTTTATCTTTGACTTGACAGCATCAGCTGGGAAAACCCACTCACCACATCTGTCTTGCCTGGCTCTGTAAGTAAGTTAATTAGGGTACAGTAATTTCTCTTAGATAAAGTTAGGGATATAGTGAAATACAGATTAGATGTTTTCTGTATTTATTTGAGACTGTCTTGCAATGTTGTTTTAAATATTTCCTGTGATTTTGAACTCTGAAGTTACTGTGATGATTTACTGAGCATTTTCTTGTTCTCTTACTACTTATTATTAAATATATTTAAACCTATCTCTGTGGATGATATTTTGTGAGACATATTTAATTTCTGTGAGTACTTGCACATTTATTTGGTGATACTGTGTAGGCCACTCCTACTAGCCTTGCTCTTGGTCAAACTACCATTTGAATTAATAGTAACATTACACAATAGGATTGGACACCCTTTGTTAAGGGCCTTAAAGTAGCTGATAAGAGTTGGCTGGTGGCAGTGATAACTACCTTATAGTCTAGCAAAAGGGGGCATAGCTAGTAAACCTGTGCCAGCCTTTCCCAGGAGTGTGTTTGTGTGTGTGTGTGTGTGTGTGTGAATGTGTGTGTGTGTGTGTGTGTGTGTGTGTGTTTGTGTGTGTGTGTGTGTGTGTGTGAATGTGTGTGTGTGCATAAATGAAATCTGAAAGAGTCAACTATTTGGGCAGGGACATGAAGTACTGGTTGGACAAGAGGGTGCTGGAGGTTTTGGCTTGGCCACTCAGCTGAGATCTCAACTCTATAGCTGTGCCAGTGGGGGGTCTTATTGGTGATCTGGAGAAAGAGGGAGAAACCAGCCCCAGACTGACTGTGGTCTCTGTGTGGTCTTAAGGGAAATTGCACTTTACTGTATGTGTACTTGTCATCCTCCCAGTGTGTACGTCCCCCACTGTTGCTAGTGGTGAGGATTGATGCTCCTTGATTATTAATGGGTCAGTGGTGGGGTGTCACATTAATTGGTTTGCAGTGGTGGGATATCCACATATTAGGATTCGGTGGTGTGGATATCAAATTCCTGTAGCCTGTAAACAGTGTTCACTGAAGAAGGTGTTTGTAGTCTCAATTAACCATACACTGATCATTCAGAGTTTCATATCACAATAGATTTATTTATTTTTTATTAGCTTAGTTAGTCAGGGAGAGCAGGCAAGGATGTCAACAGAGGAGCATGGCAAGCTGATAAGGAGCCAGTTGGCTGAGCTGAGGTGTGCTAGGCTAAAGGACTGGTACATGCCATCCTGCCTAAAGCAGAAATGTTTGCAGCCTTGGGTACAGCTGCATCACAGACCAGCAATCAGGAGGACAACCAGGCTGGCCTTGGAGATGTACAGCTCTCAGAAAATGGACAGTTCAAGTTTTCTACAGAGGACTTAAAAATACATCTGGAGTTAAAAAGACATGAACTGGAGGCCAAATGGTTAGAAATAGAATCATCGGAGACATTGAGACATCTGGAAGCTGAGGAGAATGAGAGGCAGAGACAACATGAGAAGGAGATGCTGACTCTTCATCAGGGTCATGGAGGTAATGGGGAAGGGAATAACTGAACCCCAGAAGTCACAAAGGTCACTAAATTTCTTCTACAATTTGCAGAGGATGATAATTTTGACAGTTTTATCCATATGTTTGAAAGGGTATGTAAACAGCATAATGTTGACCAAGGGCTCTGGGTATGGTTCCTGACCCCCTTACTCCATGGTAAAGCTGTAACTCCTATTTCTAAATTGTCTGATACTGATTGCTTAAATTATAATACTGTTAAACATTGTTTGTTAGAATGTTTTAAGTTAACAGCTGAAGCTCATAGGAAAAGGTTTTGTGGGTATAGATGCAAGGCAGATGAAAGTATGTGTGAATATATTGCTGAACTGAGCCCTTATTTTCATTGATGGGTGAGTGGGTGTTAGGTCATCAATTTTGAAGGGCTGACAGACCTTTTGGTGAGGGAACGAGCCCTTAACACTTTGCCTGAAGAGATGGGAATCTGGTTAGCTGATTGGCAATGCAATACAGCAGATGACTTGGGTAAAAGGGAGACCTATACCTAGCAAGCAGGGCATCACTGCACAGGAAAGGGATACCGAAATGCTGTACATGGGTCTAAGGGAACCTATGGTGGGCAGCCTATACCACCCCAACAGAGTCCACCAGGAACAGGGAAGCCACTAGTCTAAGTACATGTCCAGGACCAAGGGTTAAATGTTTTAAATTTAGCCCTGTAGCATATAGATGTCCATGAAGGCAAGGTAGGGAACAAAAGGTGGAGGAGCCAGTAAGTGGGAATGACAGAATACCAGCAGTAAGTTTTCTGGAGACAACAAGGGTACCAGACTACTACAAGAGGTTATACCCTATCTTAGCAAATGAGAAAGAGGCCACTGCTAAGAGAGACACAGCCTCTGACCTAATCATTGCAAAGTCTGCAATGGTTGAAGAGGAGCAGTACTTGCTTGGGCAGTCTACTCCAGTCATAGCTTTAGGAGGGACCCCATTCCAAATACCTTTGGCTAGGGTTCACCTTGACTGGGAGGGTGGGAAAGGAAGCCAGCGAGTAGGTGTGTTTGAGGACATCCCTGCAGATGTCCTGATAGGGAATAATTTTGATAATGCAGTACCTTGTGTCCATGCAGTTACATGCAGTCAGGCTTGGAAACAAGCATGTGGGTCTGGCAGTCTGGGGAGACCCAGACAGACTGCAGACTTGAAGCCAGGCCTGTTGTGGTGATTACATCAGGGAGGGAGCAACCCTGTAGCAGAGAGACTGAAGGTAGGCCACAGCTGTCAGTGGGTACTGATGTTTCCTTGGACAGAGTGACTGCAAGGGCAGAGGTGAGTAGTAGTACCCAGGCTCACAGTGAGGCACCGCTGTCAGAGCATACCAGACATCCTGTGGAGGGGGAGCTGGGAAGGGTTACAAAGAGAGAGTTGAGACAGGCTCAGCTTTCAGACCCTACATTACAAGGCCTGAGGGAGGTAGCTAGTAAGGCACCTGATTCTCAAGGGAAGGGGGAATCTATATACTGGGACAAAGGGTTACTGGATAGAGAGTGGATCCCTGAGGCAGTGCTAGAGGCTGAGAGAATACAGCAGTTAGTAGTGCCCAGAGCCTACCATCTGGCACTTCTAGCCATAACTCATGATTTTCCCTTTGCAGGTTATATGGGAATAAAGTGTACTGAGAGATGTATTATGTAGAACTTTTATTGGACTAGGATTTCCAGAAATGTAACAGGGTACTGCTGGACCTGTGAGCAGTGCGTCTTTGCCTGTGATTAAGGAGCCATTTCAGAGGGTAGCTATGGATATTGTGGGGCCTCTGAGTACCCCAAGTTCCACAGGGAAGAGGTATATCCTAGTGGTAGTAGGTTATGCTACCAGATACCCTAAGGCAGTGGCCCTATCCTCAATTGAAGCAGAAAAGGTGGCAAAGTGATTTTCAGCAGGGTAGTTTTCCCAAAAGAAATACTGGCTGACAGAGGTGCCAATTTCATGTCAGACCTGCTGGCGTGAATGAGAAAGTACTGTGGAATGAAGCACATAAAGACCACACCCTACAATCCCCAGACTAATGGTCTGGCTGAGATGTTGCACTCTACACTTAACACCATGCAACAGGCATTTGAAGACCAGCTTAAGAGGGAGTGGGACAAATATTTCCCCATCTATTATTTGCTTACAGAGAGGTGCCCCCAGATTCCACAGGTTTTTCACCCTTTGAGTTGCTGTATGGGCATAGGGTGAGGGGACCTCTAGATTTAATTTGTGATGAGTGGGAGGGTGAGTGTGAATCCCATAAGAAGTCTGTTGTGGCATATGTGTTAAAACTCTGGACAAGGCTCAGGGAACTCATGGGCTTGGCCCAGGAGAATCTGATAGATGTCCAGCAGCAGAAAAATGTCTGGTATGACAGGAATGCTTGAGTTAAAGAGTATGCTGTGGGGCAGCGGGTTATGGTTCTCAATCCTGTCAGACACAACAAGTTGCAGGCAGCTTGGGAGAGACCTTTCAAAGTGGTAAGGAAGGTCAGTGAGGTTAACTACATGGTAGAACTGAAAGGCAGGAGGTAGGGGCACAAATTGTACCATGTTAACACCATGAAACCTTACCATGATAGGGAAGCCCTAGTGCTACATATTGGAAGTAGAAGGCAGGGGGTGTCTGAGGGGGATCCATGACTACAGGGAGCAAGCAACCAAAGTCCCAAATTACTATGGTGGAGCCTAGGATTGCAGGCATATGATAAGACAGCGCATCACTGTACTGGGGTCAGCAATGCCAAGGCAGCTGGAATTTCAAAACAGGGAATGGGGTAAGGTATTCCCAGATAGGCAACCCACTCAAACAGCATTTCGCAAGGGTCACTTGAAAACTAGCTTGAGTCTTTGGAGGGAAGAAATGTCACAAAAGGAAATAGTGCCAGCCAAGCTATCTGGAGTTTTGTAAATAATTATATGTGATTTGTGAACATTAATATGATTTATTGAAGTGTAACAAAAGGAGACAATGCCAGCCCAGCTATATGGAATTTTGTAAATAATTATATATCATTTGTGTATGCCAACATGATTCATATGCCTGCGTTACAAATGTATTAGAACTGTATGTCATATGGTATAGACATGTGCTGAAGAGATATTTTTATACACTGTTGTAATTGTATAGATGTATATATTTTAACAGGGGAGACTGAAACACAGCAGATTAACTTGTGAAACTTCAGAAGAATGGTTGAGGTTGAATTACTTTATGGCTGGGCCATAAACAAAAGAGATATTATCTTTCAGTTTCAGTGCAGTAGCCGATACAATGTCTAGCACTAGAAGTTTTTTGTATTGCCTTTAAATGTGGGGGAATGTAAATTATTTTACGACTTCCACCATTTGCCTTATATCTAATATAAGTCCTTGTTTATGTATTAGGTAGATGATAAAATCAATGATTGTGAGCCTGGGAACTGATAGTCAGATGACAAGACGTGATGTCATACTGCCAGCTACCCCAGCAGTAATATCTGAAATATTAAAGAACTCTCTGAGAGAGAGAGAGAGAGAGAGAGAGAGAGAGACAGAGACAGAGACAGAGACAGAGAGAGAGAGAGTGCATTCTGTATTTTGTCTTTGACCTGACAGCATCAGCAAGGAAAAAACACTCACCACATCTGATTGAGTTCAAAGATATGCAGGTTTTTACGGGTGATAATGACAGGGTCCAAACTAAAGTGTTTAGGAAAGATTGTTTTCACACTTCTTATGTACATCACACTAGTATGCGCCCTAAATATGTCTTTAAGAATGTATTTATCTGAGACTGCCATGCAATATTGTTTTAAATATTTCCTGTGATTTTGAACTCTAAAGTTTCTCTGATGATTTACTGAGTATTTGCTTGTTCTTTTATTATTTATTGTTAAATATATTTAAACATATCTCTGTGGATGATATTTTTGAAACATATTTAAGTTCTGCAAGTACTTACATATTTATTTGGTGACACTGTGCAGGTCAGTCCTACTGGCCTTGCTCTTGGTCAAACTACCATTTGGATTAATGGTAACATTACACAGTGGAATTGGACACCCTTTGTTAAGGGCCTTAAAGTAGCTGATAAGAGTTGGCTAGCGGCATTCATAACTACCTTATAGTCTGGGCAAAAAGGGGTATAGCTAGTAAACCTGTCCCAGCCTTTCCCAGTGGTGTTTGCGTGTGTGTGTGTGTGTGTGTGTGTGTGTGTGTGTGTGTGTGTGTGTGTGTGTGTGTTTGTCTGTGTTGCTGTAAATCAAATCTCAAAGAGTGCATGTGTCAGCTACTTGGACAGGGTCATGAAGCACTGGTTGGACAAAGAGGGTGCTGGAGCTCTTGGCTTAGCCACTCAGCTGAGATTTCAACTCTATAGCTGTGCCAGTGGGGGGCTTATTGGGGATCTGGAGAAAGAAGGAGAAACCAGCCCCAGACTGACTGTAGTCTCTGTGTGCTCTTAAGGGAAATTGCACTTTACTGTGTGTGTACTTGTCATCATTTCAGTGTGTACGTCCCACTTTGTTGCCACTGGTGAGGATTGTGGCTCCTTGATTACTGGGCCAGTGGTGGGGCATCACACCTATCAAGATCTTTCCCTGTCAGTACTGACTCCCTTCATCAAGGTAACATAAAATCCATTACTCTAAACACTCTTAATGTTCACTGATCTGGAAGCCACACTGCTTCTCCATTTCCTGTATATGTCACTCATTCCCCATCTCCTTGTCTGGCTCCCCTTACATTCCTGCCTCCCCTTACATTTTTGCTCATCTTTCTTCTTTTTTATAGCCTGTCCTTTAACTCTTATTATGTCTTAATTCTATGTTCTACTGGTATGGCCCATTCTCAAGGTGGGCTAGCCTGGGATTTTTGAAGAAGAGCTGAGCCAGAGTTGAGCCAAGGGTCTGGCTTGGATCTTAAAGCCCAATAAGAGCCAAACCTAAGCAGACAATCACAAAAGTAGCAATGTTAAAAAATAACTCCATCTGGAATAGTCCAGAGGCAGTTGTTTAAGTAAAACAAAAATACTGTAGTTACAGCCAGACAGAAGTTGTCATTGGCAGCATTCACTCAAATGAATGAATGCTGATGGTATGTTTATTACACTTACTAACAGCTTGCATCCAGTCACCTCCTTTACTGTGCCCAAGCTACAGGTCTGCTGACAATCTAAAATGGGAAAAAAGTATAATAAGAAATAGCATACAAATACACCAGTCTGTTTGCAGGAGTAGGAATTTTGCCCTGGCTTGTGAGACAAAATGTTTTCCCCTTCTTGTCTAATGATGATTTAGTGATGATTGGCTCAACAAAAGGATGAGATCCCTCATCAAATCCTCTAAAGCTAGCTATGAAAACAGAATTGCAGCAGATAGTAAAGACAACCAAAAGGTCTTCTATAGTTATGTAAAGAATATCCATGGCAATACCCAGATTTGCTCTGAGCTGCTGCATAATGGTACCTCCTATACTGAGCCAACAAATATTAACAATATACTGTCCGACAGATTCAGTGTCAACTTTACCCCTCTCTCCCCCAAAGGACCAGTCACAATACCAGTAATTTTCCAGGCACCCAGTATTACTGCTGCACAGACTAAACAGCACTGTCCAAGGCCAATAATACAGCTTCTATGGGACGTGACAATGGGTTCATATTATGCTATCGAAAGATAACGTAATCGAATGCTCAGAACTTTGAAATGGCCGCATATCGAAACTTTTATTGTGGGGGGCTGCCCCCTCACACCCCCTGCTAAATATATATTCCAACTTTGAGATCGCACTACAGTGAGGAAAGGGCAAATATCTCACTCTTCACTGTACTGTGATCCCACAATGCGATCTTTGAAATGCGGCCGTTTCGAAGTTCTGAGCGTTCAATTACATTATCTTTCGATAATGTAATAGGAACCCCCTGACAATATCCCTGGCTGTGATCTACACGACCTACAGAGTGAACTGGCACCTCACCTGTGTGCCCTGTTCAATCACAGCCTCACCTCAGGCTTTGTCCCTACGGAATGGCACACTGCTACAGTCATCCCTCTCCACAAAGGAGGAGTGACTACAGCCCTGGGAACTATTGCCCCATTAGCCTGACGAGTCTGATATGCAAAGCTATGGAACTCATCATCATGGACCTAATAAACAAAGATATGGAATCTCTAAACTTTGGATCCCGCACAGTTTGGTTTTGTGAAGGGTAGATAATGCCTGCTCAACTTGGTCAACTTCTTTGAGTCAGTCACCAGAGCTGTGGATGAAGGCAAGATGGTTCATACAGCCTACCTTGATCTGGCCAAGGCGTTTGATACTATTCCCCTCACAGGAATCATAGAAAAACTCACTAAGCTAGGCATCAACCCCTATATCACTAGGTGGGGTGCAAATTGGCTCACAGGTAGAACCCACAGTGTAAAAGTAGCTGGCTGGAGTCCCACAGGTCCTGGGTTCTCTCTTGTTTGATATCTTAACTTCTCTGTAGTCCAAGCCAACACGGGGGGCACTCTGGCTGACAAAGTTTGCAGATGACTGCAAGTTGAAAGCTATTATTAACTCCCTAAGCAATGTTGACATCCTACAGAAGAGCCTCACTGAGACCAACGCCTGGTGTCAGAACCATGGCCTTAAGCTCAATGCCAAAAAATGTGCCATCATCCCCTTTGGGAAAAACCTAGTTCCCATGAATTACCACATCAATGGTACTCCACTGAACACAGAAGGCGTTATAACAGATCTGGGAACACAAGTTAATAGCAAGTTGATAGCAACCTCTCTTTTGACCACCACATTGCCAGTGTGGCCAGAAAGTCCTTCTATGTGGCACATCTCATTACTAAGGGTTTGCATCCAGGAAGAAAGAGGTCATTGTCTCCCTCTACTCTTCCCTCATTAGGCCAATCACCGAGTACAATGCCCCATTTGGCATGTACCTCACTAAACACCTGCAACAACTGGAGAGGCCACAAAAGTACCTCACAAATAGGATCCTAGGCATTAAACATTTGTCCTAAAGGACAGACTTAAAAAACTCCAACTATTCTGGTCTCCTATCGCCTACTTAGAGGTGATCTCTGCTTGACTTACAAAGCCATGTCTGACCCAGCTCTGTTAGAAATGCTACATCTAAAGAAATCTCAATCCCTCCGCACCACACACTCCAGATACCTCAACCTCATTACCACAATCAACAAAACATGCTGGAGGGACAGGTTCATGACCCAGAGACTGCCCATCCTGTGGAATAGACTTCCCATACATGTCAAGCAGAGCACCTCACTGGCCCTCTTCAAGAGGAATCTTGATGAGTGGATGGGAAATAGAAAATTCACCCCAGGGATCACTCCAGTGGCTTTACTTGACAGAGGCACTGGGAAGTAAGGTTGGGTGGCACAATTCCAGGGTAATCCCAAGGGCTAGACTTGTAAAGTCTCCAGGGCCATTAGCCTAGGACACACCTATGAACTTATGTACAGTAGGTCAACCACTCTTTGCAAGAAATGATCGAGCATTGTCAAGGTTAAAACTATATACTCACTAAATGGAACAACAAAAGCCTTGCGAGATGCTAGATTTTGTTAGGTTCATATAAAAAACATATTTCAGTTCCCTTAAAGCAACCCACAGTTATAAAAAAAATCAATACTCGTAATAACCTATTTTGATACAAAACACACACACTGCTCCAGTACACAGTTCCCCTTCTGAGAATGTATACCACCTCTGACTGTGATGTTTCTCCAAAATATAATAATAATAGTCAATTTGCTTATTGAAGGATACTGCCCTGCAACAAACCATATCAACCATAACTGCCCTTTGCTGTCATGTGATATATGCCTCCAAAAATATCGCCTTTCAGGTTACCTTCAGTTTCCCGAAAAACGACTTCACCGACACGCATTCTACTGAGACATCAATTCACTGACACTTTCAAACCCGATGTTAACCATGCAGTTAGAAAACACCCAGCCATCAGCTTGAACTTTGCCCCTTACCCCCTCGGTAGTGCGTTCTCAAGTTGGTATATTTAGTAAGGGGGTGTGGGGGGGTGAAACCCCCCACATCAGTGGGTCAGTATTTTCGGGTAGTGTAGCTTGTGTGAATTTGGCTCTGGCTTGACCACCTTGACCCATTCTGTGCTCCACGTACAGAGCTTACTTCTAGGTAGATGCAAATGATTTGGGCTTGCTGAACCATGCTGACTGTTCTGTTGGATGCTTCCAGCAAACATCTTCTGGAGCTGTTAATTTTGTTCTTAGTACTAACATGCACCATCCTTCAGCTTTCTAACTCTCTGTCCTCCTTGTTTCTGGTGTAGATAATTATCAAGGCCTCCGTAGGACTTTAGTACCTCTCTAGTAGCTGTGTTATGATCAGCTTAGCATTAGTGGCCTCATTATTTTTTATTTTATTTATTTTTGCTAATTCCTACCTCCTTCTCTTTTTTTATTTTGCTAAATCTTTATCATACTTAATTTATTAGTTAATGGGTAAGTCATAAGTAAAATGGTCCTTCTTAAACCCTTTTCAGGCAAAACCTGTCTCTCAAGGTTGGAGTAAATTCAATATATTTGGAAAATAGTTAATAACAACTAGTATGTTTTCAGGAAGTGGTAGAAAACCGGGAATACCTGTTATACTTTCACAGAAGCAAAGAGAACATAAAAACTCTAAACATACAGGGAGCAGTTATTACAGATGACTTCTGAACTCTAGAGATATGAGGTAGGAATCCTAAGTACTGGCCTGCGGTGCTACAATCAGTCTCTGCAGTGCACTAAATCATCCTAAATTCTGCTCTGGGTAGGTTTATTTATGAATGTTAGCTAACACTGTTTAAGGCTGGTCACAACAGATCCATTGGTTTTGTTCTGTCTGCACTGTCTCTGTACTGCTCTTGTGCTCTGTACCACCATCTTTAACAATCTGACGTAATCCTTAACAGAAATGTCTTGCGAATCAGTTTTAAAATAAACATTAACTCAGTTAGTAGATGGTAAAGTAATTTTTTCAGGTTTAGTCTTATCTTTCATCCACACCATATACAAATCCTCAATATATATTCAACGCACAGTTAAACATCCCAAAATGATTATTCCTAGGCCATAATTAAATCAACATTCCCAGCCATTTGTTTAAATAGTACTATAGGTCTTTGCCAGTGATGCACTCATTCCTGTGTAGTAAACATGTAAGTAACATCACTGAACACAAAGGCAGTAAATAGGTATTATATTGTTTGCATCAAGAATTGTTTGAATTTTACTTAAAAATGCATGTCCTTATCACAATGAGCTGACAGGCCATCACTTTCAGGGCTACAAGTGAAAAAGGAAGTAAACACCACAGCAGCTAATGACCACAAACACTGATATCATTTAACATTGCTTTTAACACTTCCATTTTGTGGCTAAAAAGTGTCACACAGACACTTCTATATATGGTAAATGTTTTTATTTTGTTAGCCTCAAATAAAGTCAACAGTTCTAAGAATACATCATTCAGAGATGTTACTGGTTTTATCTGGGGTCACATTATATTTTTGTGCATTTTTGAAACTTTGTGTAAATGAACAGTGTTTCTGGAATAGAATCAGTCAGGTGATTAGTAATTGAGATAAGTCCTACCTGCATTAAGCACATTTCCTACATTCACTCTTTAGTGCAAGTTCTCCCTCTGTGAAACCTGAAATAAAGGGCTTTTATACATTATTGCATTACTGAGAAGTTCTCACAAATATGTTATATATTCTATAACTAAATTAGCCGATACCAGTCCTTGCCAACTTTCCAAATGCTAATACTGTTGTTATTCAATGAAACATTTATCAATAACTGTGAAGTTCCTGCAGTGGAGACCCAAAGAAATACGATCCAAGAATGATTTCAGTTAATTATGGATGCATGTGTACTATTGCTAAGTAGACAGTAACTGGAAAAGCAGTCAGGTGTTAATGTAAGCAATTCACCTTAGCAAAGCATCACATCTCAGCTAAATCGATCATAATTCTTAGAGGCAAAATATATTATTAACAAGTATAACAAGGGATACACATTTATATGCAAAACAATGAACTAATTGCAACTGGTTGATATTTATTTAAAAGTAATTCATGGATAGACAATGCTTAGGAGACATAGGTTTTATTGTATTATGTAAGTTATGTATAAATATTTATGAAAAATTCAAGGAGCTAGTAGTGAGAGAGGGAGAAGGTAGCAGCAGGAAGAAACAGATGTTGTAGAAGTTAGGGTCAAACAGTAAGATGTGTTAGGATAGGATATCCTTATTTGGAAAAGGATAGATCATTTGGACAGTCAGAGCTGAGAAGAAAGGTAAGCAGGGTTGCAACAGTAAAAACTAGACTTTAGGATCCTAGTACAGCTTAACTAGTGCTGTTATAAGTTTAATATACAGTATTGCTATATACTGTGTTCTACCCACTATATAATGTTATACTTTCAGAGCAGCAATCTTACAGATGTTGATTGATGGTTTGTTTTATTGTTTGATTGATATTTATTTATTTAGTTAGTTACTTAGTTAGTTAGTTACTTTTCACTTACTTACTTGGTTAACTAGACTGGAGCACTGCTCAACATGGATCTTTTTCAGATTCATGTACCAGCACTTGCTGAGACTAACAGAGTGGGTAAATGGAGGCTACGTGAATCAAATCCTGGAAGGAGCTTAACATAATTAGTTCTGGTTTAAGCACTTGGGCTTCAGTCCAGTTATTTTACATTAAGAAGGTTTGTGGTCTGCACTCTTGTGGGAGGAGAGGCTGGACTCTGCCCTTCTGAGCTGGGAATTTCTGGTTAAAGGCTTATAGTGCCTGCATATTTTAACTGTTTCTTACTGAAATTGGTACACCTTGCTTGCTGTAGCATAGACTAGATCCAGGCCTGCTGAATCTAGCTTTGTTTGTATGCTTATTTTTTGTTTGCTTGTTATTTCCCTGAAACGCTAATTCCACCTAAAACGCGGCTTTTCAGCACTTCTGTAGATCCCTAGTGTATCTGCATTGCTTACTGTACTTATTTCCTTGTTTCACTTGAAAGAAAGTTACTGTTTGTCATTTTTGCATTTAAATTACCTGTAACACATTGCATTTAAGTTAGCTGGCACTTGCTCACTAAAGCAATTATATAAGTCAGCACTAAAAAATTAAAAGCATTACACCCTCACAAACTCCCCTTGAGTACCTTGTTCCCCATTGGCCCTTTTTTTCAATTATAAAGGAATTCCCAATACTATTCTAGCATGTCCAAAAGTCAGTTGTCAATCTCCTCTCCAGTCCAGCTGGTGAATCTGGGAATCTTGAGGCAATGTTACAACTGTCTCATGTACACAGACAACCCTCTCCTCCTCCCAACAGATTCCAACACATGTGAGAGATTCAACCATATAGCCAAACGGCTAAGCTCTCTCAACTCAGTACTGGCGTAACCAGTCAGGAGGAGAAAGAAACCACACTCACTACAATTCCAGTCTCACACAGACCTACCATGACAGCAAAGTAACACATAAACACACAAAAACATACTCGGAGGCTCTAAATAAAAAATCTGCCTAAGCAGCAGAGACCTCCAAAGCATACACCCAAGCAACCGCTACCCCAAAACAAAATACGTGCAACACATAGCTCACAAAGCCAGAGTGCCGAACAGTCACAGCCTTTAAGGCTAAACAACACACCTGATACACTTGTAATAGGCGACTCTATCGTCAGGCACACTGACATCCCGCTCACCAGGCTGAACAAGGAGAAGGTCATGGTAAGCTGCCTGTCAGGCGCTAGGATCCACCACATAACACAAGCACTCAGGTCAGTCCAAGGCAAGTACAAATATGACTCAGTCATTGTCCATGCTGGTGTGAATGACCTGAGACGTACCTCACTGGACTACATGAAAAGAGACATAGAGGAGCTCTCTGAGCATGTAGCCCAGGCTGGTATGACCCTGACCTTGAGTAGCATCTTACTCTCACCAAGAATCATGCCACAATATGAAGACAAGATGATCAATTTCAACAATTGCCTTAAGTATTGGTGTCATTCAAAGGGGATCCAGTGCCTGTCAGCCTGGGATGACATGCTCGATAAGCCACAATGCTTCGCTAGGGATGGCTTGCACCTGTCACCCCTGGGCTTTCGGATACTGGCAAAGGCTCTTGCGACCCCCATAGTGCCTTTTGTAGGCAAGGCTCAAAAGACAATCCCAAATCCATAGGTATCACAAGGGATAAGAAACTAAGAGTAATGCTACTCAATGCCAGAAGTCTAAACCTCAAGATGCACGCACTCGAAACTCTCCTTAGCATGGAGAACATTGATATCTTTGCAGCAACAGAAACCTGGTTCAAGGCTCCTGAGAGCACCCCAGCACTACCAGGTTATACCTCATACCATGCTTTTTGGCCCCAAAACTTGGACTGAACCACAAAAGGAGGGGGAGTATCAATATTCGTCAAAGATACCCATACCTCCAGGTTGGTGGAATAGCACGAAGCATCAGAGACTATCCATGTGCAACTAACAGTGGGTAAAACTGCCTTCCAGTTTATAGCCTGCTACAGACCACCTTCCCAAACCCAGGAACCCCACTTGGCCTTCCTGAGAACACTGGAAAATATGAAGGTCTCTCCAAACACCATTATATTGGGCGATTTCAACTACCCAAACATAGACTGGGAGCATTACTCTAGCTCCAACACCCTAGCCCAAAGGTTCCTAGAATTTATAAACTCAAATGTTATGGAACAACTTGTTACCACTCCCACAAGAGGGGAAAACATATTGGACCTGATCATCACCAACATGGGGACTCTATGCTCCAGACCAGAAGTGTATCCCTCACTGGTAAGATCAGACCATAAACTAATCTCACTGGATATTCACATCCCGACCCCACCCCCTGCCCAGAAAACCACAGTGAAAAACTTCTCTAAAGCAAATTTCTCACCCCTCAAAACTGAGGTGGAATCCTTCAAAGCCCCCGGGCCTGTGGAAAATACGACCCAGACTGCAGAATCCTTTATAAGCGCATTCTATGAACACCTTCAGGAATGCATGGATCATGCAATCCCAAATAAAACAAAGACCCAATCCTCCAAAGGCAGACACCCTATCTGGTGGATCCCAGCCATAAACAAACTATACAATAGAAGGAGGAAGCTACTACATGATAGAGCAAAATCCCAAAAAGGGAAGGCATCTCTGATCAGTATTAGCAAAAACTACGGGCACTCATAAAATCGTCTAAGGCCAGCTTCGAGAGAAAAATTGCACAGGACACTAAGGATAATCACAAGGCTTTCTTTAGTTATGTTAGGAACCTGAGTGGGAATTCCCAGATATGCTCAGAATTAGTCCAAAATGACAAAAAATACACCAAACTCACAGACATTGCCAACATTCTAGCTGACAGGTTCCGCGCAAACTTCTCCCCCCCTCCCCACCAAAAGGGCAAATATCTATCCCAGCAGAGTGCTGACCCCCCTGACATCTTAGATGCTCAGGTAAGAGCCGCCCTCTCCACAGCAAAAAACACAGCATCAATGGGACCAGACGGTGTCCCGGGCTGCATCCTACATGAACTCCAAGAAGAGCTAAACCCAAACATAAAACTACTGTTCAATCTCAGCCTTACTACAGGATATGTACCCAAAGAGTGGCGTACAGCAACAGTGGTCCCTCTCCACAAAGGTGGTGCCTCAACGGATCCTGGAAACTATCAAGTCTGACTAGCTTGGTCTGCAAAGCTATGGAAAGGATCATCATGGACCTCATAAATAAAGATATTGGGGACCTACAGACACTGGATCCTACCCAGTTCGGCTTTGTTAAGGGCAGATCCTGCCTCTTAAACCTGGTCAATTTCTTTGAAACAGTCACCAAGGCCATTGATGAGGGGAAGGTGGTCCTGGGGACCCAAGTTGATAGCAATCTCTCATTTGACAACCACGTGGCCAAAGTGGTTAGAAAAACATTTTATATAGCCCACCTAATCATGAAGGGATTCACATCTAGATCAGGGGAGGTCATTATGCCTCTTTACTCATCCCTCATCAGGCCCATAATTGAGTACAATGCCCCTTTTGGGATGTACCTTACCAGACACCTGCAGCAACTGGAAAGACCCCAAAAGTACCTCACCAAGAGGATCAAAGGGCTCAAACAGATGCCATATGCTGCCCGGTTAAAGAAACTCCAGCTCTACTCAGCAAAATTAATTTAAAATGGGTAGCGAAAGCCAAACACACTCTGGCTAGGCTTATAAATGCCCTAGGGCAGATAGCCTAGTATGAACCTATGAACCTATAATGTCTACCTTTTAAAATGTTTGTCTTATGACTAGATGAAGCTATTTCCATACCTTGCAATCTTACTGGAGAATTCAAAGTCACCATGTCTATTTATTCTATGTAGTTAAAGTAAGGAGATAGCAAACAAGTGAAACCTGCAAAATGGAGAGTACAATTTAAGTTCTATATTTATTCCTGGGATTTAGAGGTGGCATAATAGTCTATGACTGATGCAGATTATGATAAGAAAGAGAAAATGAGGAAGATGAAGTCAGTCTTCACAGAAGAATAAAGTGGTGTGTCTACAGTGCTAAGTCAGTATCACATCAAGTAATTTTACTGTAGGTTAGTGGATAAGCTAAGACTGGCAAAAACATGGAGGGCATACAATAAGCCTGGAAGTGGAAAGGCTCAAGCTGTAGCAATATGAATATGCAAATTTCCAAAAGGCTTTAAATAATATAGCATACCTGATTTCTGATTTGCTTTGTCATTATGTTTATATGGCTGTTATATATGCGCTAATTTTCTAAAAGTTTTATGTTTTGTTTCAAAGAGCATGCAGTTTCACGGTTATAATTATCAAATGATCTGAGAAGAAAGAGGTATTAATTATCACTGTATTTACAAACTATGACAAGTAAATTACATTTAGTTTTCAGAACACTGAAGTATAGGCCAGAATTCTACAGCCAGGAGTCTCTGCTTCATCTTTTATAATTTGTTCTGCACTATTATGATACAACTAGGTGAACTAAGTTCACAAGTTTATAAGTTCAAGTTATCTACCTGCATTATGAAGTAGTTTAGAACCACTGCAGTGTTTCCTAGTTACTCATAGAAACAACAAGAAGCCAAACAGTACAACTCCAAATGTCACTGACAGAGGAAGGAAACAACTTCCTCCTATCTTGCTCTTTGCATGGCTCCATGTAGTTCCAGGAGCAGTAGGTGAAATAATATTATAAGGGTTTACATGATGAAAGACTTTAATGTGTATGCATTGTTCTAAAAGTTTTAAGCAGGGACAAAATGATGATAAATAGAGCAGAAATGACATATGGATTGGGGAGGCCTAATTGTACCGTCATGGAAGATTTCAATAACCTGAGGCTTTCAGAGATGCAAGAACTGATAATGGAGACATAAGGAATGCACAGTTGTAATTGACATGATGTGGCGTTTGTTTTAAGGGATCACAGGTAATTACATAGCAGGTAAGTGAGGACTGAAGGAATCAAACTCTATACCATGAAAAGTACATTACACAGCTTTAATCCACTGCACTATCTGCCATACATAGCACACTTAAACTTCAAAAAGAGCCTTTAAATAGATCTGCTCTATACAGGTTTCAGTTTCTAGGAAGAAAGATTGCTTACATAGTGAATCTGTGATGTAGAAACAGAGGTGAATGCATTCAGTTTTGGAGTAAAAATACTGTGACCTTTGTTAAAGTTTTCTGCATTTTTTAATGATTTAAATCTGGCAGTGAGTCTGTTTTTTTGGAATAGATGGGTGACTCGGGGTCATACATGTATTCAATTTTGTGTGCTAGTCTTTTGATGACGTATAAAATAACTTTTTTATTTGTAGTTAACAGCTCTTTAGTCAAATATCTTGCTTTTTGAAGTAAATTAATGGTGCAGCTATTCTATTTCTGTTGTATGCTTCCACAAGTGTATCCTTTGAGGACATTGTGTTCTTCATTCAAGTTCTTCATTCAGGATGGCCCTCTGTTGTAGAAGGAAGTAGCAGTCCACAAAAATCACAAAAACTGATAGGCCAAGGAAGAGCCATAAAGATAACAGAGTGGACTATTGAGGGTAAGAAAGAAATTATGTAGTGTTACTATTATGCAAAAAGCCCAGAATTTCCAGACACAAGATATACAAAAAGATTAAGACAGAACTCAGAGGAAAGAAAAATACATCCAAAAGAAAAACTGTCAGAAGCCTTAAATAAAAAAAAAATGTGTTCATTAATACAACAGATTTGTAAACAATGTTATATAGACCATTATACAACTACCCCCCTTTAATATTCAAAAACGTGCACGCTAATTGGTCAGCGTGCATGTTGTAAATTCGAGTTATAGTAATGGAAAAAGGTCTGGGCACCCAGACTTTTTCCATTACTATAACTCTTACAGCAACACTGTCTCGCTATGTTAAATGAGTTTAACATAGCGAGACAGCTTTAAAAAAAGCAACGGAGATTCTCTGTTGTTTTTTAAAGCTGTCTCGCTATGTTAAACCCATTTAACATAGCAAAACAGTTTGTAAAAAGCAACGGAGATCTTGCTTTCTCCATTGCTTTTGCCCACAGCTCTGATGTACTGCGTAGGCATATGCATGCGCAGTACATCAGAACTGCCGCAGAATACCAGACCTCTGCGGAAGGGCAGCAAGGAGGCATTATACAATGCCATTATTTAAGAAAAGTAATTATTTTTCTTCTTAAATAATGTCATTGTATAATAGCAATAACCCACTTTTGGATGTGGTTAATGCTGGATTTACCCACGGTTGGGTTTGTTTGGCCACTCGGGCTTCGCCCCCGTGACCAAACCACACCAACTGTGGGTAAATCCAGCATTACCCACACCCAGGCGTGGGTTATTGCTATAATAAACTTTGATCTGTTTGGAAAAAGAAACATCTGAGGAGGTGAAAAAATATAAACAACAAAACCTAGAGATTTTTGAAAAGTATAAAATAAATATGGACATGGGAAAGAGAGAGATTCGATACGGTGCAATATTTATGCAAAGTTGAAAGCCAAATTCATCAATACAATTAAGGCATCCCCAAAGATATACAAAGAGAAATACAGGCAAAGACATCCAGATATGGAAAATTTCACAATAAAAAAATAATATCACAAAGAGGGAATGGAGAAAAGAAGATTATAAAGTAGAAGTTAAAGAAACAGAAATTGACGTTATGGAATGCCTACAAAGTGAAGGATTTGATGTAGAAAGTCTAACATAGATTGCATCACAGCATAATGGAACAAGTCCCCAGAGTAAGCAGAAACAGGAAGATCAGGGGACATATGAAGAAGAAATATGCACATGGGAAAGAAAAAGAGATTTAATATGGTGTAATATTTATGCAAAGGAGAAGGCAATACTAATCAATACAAAAAGAGCAGCACCAAAGATATTTGAAGAAACATACAGGCAAAAGAATCTGGACATGGAAAACGTTATAATACAAAAAATAAGAAGACAGAGGAAAAGTAGAAAAGAAGATTAGTAAGGCAGAAGTTCAAGAAATAGAAATTGAGGTTATGGAGTACCTGCAAAGTAAAATATTCACTGTAGAAAATCTAACCCAGAACGTACCACAGCAAGACAGAGCAATGGACACCCAAATTAAGGATAAACTAGTGGAACAGGCAGCAACAGGTTAGTTGCCATATGAACATATTTTGTAGCCTTTCACAGGAAAACAGTATAAACATTCACTTGAAGCTGGACAGCAAGGGAAGGAAAGTACAGTTTTGTACCTACCATAAATGTAGATGCCCCCAGATGAAGAAGACAAAAGACAAGTCCCAAAAAAAAACCCTGCAAAAAAAAAACAAATAATATATACAGCAATATATAAAAAATATAAGCATGTAAAACTCACTACACACCCACCCTGAAACACAGAGAACATCTACATTTATGGTAGGTACAAAAAACTACTATATGTTCTCGTCTTCCCTTGCTGCAGTCAGAATCCCAAAGCAGAGGTAAGGGAGGCTGGCAAATTATAAAGTAGCAGGAGCTGACAACATGCCTTGTAAAACAGCTGTGGCAAAACCAGCCCTAGTCTTAGAGTATATAGGCAGGTGATAATGCCTAGAGAAAGTATGCACTGAACTCCAAGTAGCTGCTTCCAGAATATCCTTTAGAAATGCTGTTGAAGTGGCAGTAGCCCTAGTGGAATGAGGCCTAATCCCAGCTGGAACCTCTTGCCATGATGGGAATAACAAAATGCAATGCAAAGCCAATCCACCTAGAAATAGTTTGTTTTGACACACAGGCTGCCTGTGAACTCAAAAAAAAAGAAACAAGTAACTGCTGAGACTGCCTAAAATCTTTAGTCCTGCTCAAATAATAACGCAATTGCCTGTGTACATCTAAAGTGTGCAAAATCTTTACCTTTATTTTGAGGATCTGCAAAACGTAGGCAAATGAATAGTTTGGTTTAAAGCCACACTAGAAACCACCTTAGGCATAAAGGAAGGATTATGAAACCCTGTCCTTATGGAAAACCAAAAAAAGGGCTCTACTGCCAAAGGGGCTGCACTCAGACACCCTTCTTGCAAAGTAAATAGCCACAGAAAAGCAGTCTTCCATGACAAATATTTCAATTCAGCAGTAGCTGCAGGCTCAAAAGGTTGTAGAGTAAGTTTTTCCAACACAAAATTGAGATCCCAAGCAGGAGTAGGAGCTCTCTTATATTCTTTGCCCCTCTAAGAAACTGCTTGAACAAAAACAAAGGTGGGTCACAATCATAGTGAGCTGAAATTGCTGCAGCATGAATCTTTATGGAAGAGAAGGACAAACCTTTGTCCAATAATTCAGTAAGATATTGAAGAGCCACACTCAAATTAGGCTCTGAAATCTCCAAATTCTTTGCTGTACTCCAAAATAAAAATCTCTTCCATTTTTGACACTCTCCTAGTACTAGGCCTTCTAGCTTCCATAATCACATTTAAAACTTGTTGAGCTTCAACACAGAATATGCCAAGCTGTGAGATGAAGAGATTGAAGCTTGACATTGAGCAGATGACCGTCCTTCTGAGATAACAGATGAGGAATCAGAGGTAAAGGCCATGGAGGCTTCTTTACAAGACTCCTTAGAAGTGGGTACCAGTGTTGCCGAGGCCAATCTGGAGCTATCAAAATCATCCTTGGCCTGTCTTGTCTGACCTTTAATAATACCTTTGGAAGAAGAGGCAGAGGTGGAAAGGCATAGACATGAAGGTTTTTCCAACTGAAAGACAGAGCATCCACTTTCCAACAGATCTATGTCTGGAGTTCCCCATGACACTGTCAATTTCTGAAATACATGAAGATCCAGTTTCGGGATCCATGATTTGTCTGCTTAATACATCTGCTAGGGAGTTCTGTGCTCTGGCAGAAACCTGAAGAGTCAGTTGCAGGCAGTCTCCCATAAAATCATTGCTTGCCTGCATAGAGGATAAGAATGTGTTCCCCCTTGCTTGTTGATGTACCACATGACAGTTGTGTTGTCTGTTAGAATCAACACCTGCCCTGGAAGAAGTAACTCCTTGAACGCCATCAATGCAAACTGGACTGCTAACATCTCCTTCAAGTTGATATGTAGATGCTGTAGTCTGGCAGGCCACTTGTCTTGTATCCACTTTCCATTTAGATGAGCTCCCCAAGCAGTGTCCGAGGCATCTGTTTGTTTAGGTGACCTGAGCCCACCACAATTCCTTTTTTTGAAGGCAGGTATTATTGAATGACAGTGTCGAAATCTTGGCAGTGCTGTGTCCATACATTTTGAGATACCATTGCAGCTTCCTCATATGCAGTTTGGCATTGGGAAGCACCAGAATACAAGATGCCATGAACCCTAATGCTTGAAGGACTGTCCTTGCAGTCAGCACGGACTGATGAGATAGTTGATGGAAGTAAAGTGACAGACTCTTTTGTTTTCAGTCTCACACCCAGAAAGCACATGTCTTGAGAGGGTACTAGACTGGACTTTATTTCGTTCACAGAATACCCTAGGCATCTTAGCACTGCTATGACATATTCCAGATGCTGTAGAAGGTCTTCCTTCTCTTGAGCCAGAATCAGGCAGTCGTCCAAGTAAGGATAGATTTGTATGCCTTGAAGCCTGAAGTAAGCTAGTAGATAAGCCAAAGGGCAATGCAGAGAACTGATAATGAAAAGATACTTTCTGCAACTTAGCCTGATAGGCACATGAAGGTAGGCTTCCTTGAGATCCAAAGTTACCATCCAGTGATCCTTGCCCAGCAGAGGTAACAGTTGCTGTAACGTCAACATCTTGAACTTGGGAATGTCCAGATAAGTGTTGAGGATAGATAAATCCAAAATTGGACTCCGGTACTAGGAACAGGCGAGAATAAATTTCTGATACAGGGACTGGCTGAATGGCCCCTATCTGGAGTAACTGAGAAACTTGCTTGTGAGCCTCTTTTCTTTGTGGAGGAGGAACATCTGGCATGCCTTTGAAAGGGGCATTGTGTGGAAATAAAATCTGTAACCGTGATGAATGATATCCAGCACCCATCTGTCTTGAGACAATCTTCCTCCCAAAGGAGCTGCCGTCCACTGGCAGCTGAAAAGGCAGGTCATTGGTTCTGCTCACCAGAAGTCTGAGCAGGTGAACTGTCTGATCTAGGCCAGACTGGGAACCATAAGCAGGATATGTCCACCCCTTAGCAGGCCAATTTCTACTAAACCTTTGTCCTCCATTTTCTTTAAAACTGCTTCCACAGGCGGTCCAAACAACACATCAGACTGTAAAGGAGCATCCAAAATCCTGGTCTTAACATGCTCAGCTAAATTCTGATCCTTCAACCAGGCATGTCAAGAACAGAACTAGTAGCAGCCACCCTCGAGGAGGCCTGAACAGCATCAAAACCACACTGCAAAGAATGCTTACCCACTTGTTCAGACACATGAACCAAATCCAGCAATAAAGCATCCACCTTATATTTCAATTGTGAAAGGAGATAATTCTGATATTTTAGCATATGAAACTGACAATTCAACGCCTCATGGCTAGAGTGGAAGAAGTATATACTTTCTTACCCCACCTATCCAAAGCCCTTGCCTCTTTATCAGAGGGTACAGGATTTTTAACCACAGAAGCTTTAACACCTTTAGGCCCCTGAGAAACAGGGGTCGCCCTGGGACTCTTAAACAAATACTTATGAGCTTATAATACCTATCAGGCTTAACAGGAGCAGGAGGCAAGGAGTCAGGGTTCAGGAAGCCTCTGCAAAAACATCCTCCACCACATTCAACACAGGAGGAATAGCTAAGGGCCTATGCTGGGGTAAAACAAGAATTAAGCCTTTTCCTGAATCAGAGTAATCCTGGCCTTCCCATTTAAAGTGCTCCTCATGGAGTGAAGAGTCTCTGAAAATGAAAAATCCTCAGGAGGAAGCTGTAGGAGTGGAATCATCCACATCAGAATCAGAATAAGCAGGAAACTCTTGCAAGTCTTCCACAGAAGTCTCTGTAGCCTGTGAACACTGTTCAAACCTATCAAACTCCTGTTCCACCCTAGGCCTCCTATCAGGCGGGGCATAGAACCTCTAATCAGAGTAATCAAATCTTCTGCCATTTTAAGCATATGTTTCTTAGGCACAGAGCCCGAAATGCTAGGAGAAGCCCCACAGAAGCTGAACTTGGCCTACCTCTAAAAGAAGCTTTGGCAACAGAAGGAGAGGCCCTAACTACCTTGGGAAGAGAGGGAAGAACAGTTACCTGAGAAGCCCCTCAGCCTGGCCTACCTCCTGAGAGGGCACATCCTGTAACAGTAAAGTATCTGCCTGAGACTCCATAGAGACTCCTGGCAAAACCTCTGGCTCCCTGAGCCGTCCTAAAGAACCGGTTCCTCACCCTAGGCTTCACTGTTTTGTCCCCCAAACACTAACAGCACAATCAAGCCCTCCTCTTAATAGTGCGCTTGTTAAATCTAGCACAAGAGCGGCAACCAACAACCAGGCCCTAAACAAGGTATACACAATGTATGATAATCCATCTGCTTCCCACAAGAAATACAGTTATTCACTTTTTCTGACATCCGGTTAAATACTGAGGCAAGAAAAACCAAAATGTTCAACTCTGTTTCGGTCTGAAACGAAAATCTCAGAACGCCAACCTGCACTCGCAAATTGCTTCTGCATCGGACCATGCAGTCAGGACTGCAGCAAGGGAAGACGAAGAACATCAGGAAACTGTGGCAACTCTGACACAGTTAATGCTGAGGAGTGATATGCCAATGAGTTCTCATATGACAGGGCAATGGATGACACACGATGAAATTGAAGAGAATGTGTCACAGGAAGATGCTATAGAACTTTCTATAGAATGCCAGCAGGAAATGGAGAACAAAAAATATGCCCTCAGTTTAGAAGAAAATGAGCTAAGAAAAGAGTTGCTTTATTTAACAGAGATTGATAGACATACTAAGGTCAATGAAATAAATAAACTGCAGAAGGTCAATAAAATCCCAAAAGTCAGAAGTTTGATAAAACAAATTAACACAGTAATTAGGACTGTCCATAGAGATCCATGCAATATAGCAGAAGTAAACAAGGTATATTACTGTGCAGCTAAATTAATAACAGATAAAACTCTACCAGAAGAACATCGGGTAGTACGGGAAAGGAAGGGGAGAAATCAAACACCATCAAGGAAGTATCCACATTATTATGCTTTCCAGTAAATAGTCCTGCTGCCAGTATTGTAACAGATCAGGATCTTTCGTGCACTCTTGCAAATAATAATCTAAAAATATCATTACAGGCAGAAAAACTTAGAAGATACACAGATAAATATAAAGGAAAAGTACAAAATAAGCAATTTATTGGTTTGGTTTGTCTTTCGGCTTTTCCCAGTTAGCGGTCAGCAATTTATTGATGACCCCAAAAAGTTCTATAGATAATTAGACCACCAGCTAAAAGGAATTGAAAGACCACCCAAAAAACAAGAAATAGATATATTTTGGAGAAGTATCTATGAAGATCCTGTGGAACATAACAAAGATGCTAAATGGCTAGAAGAAGTAAAAGAAATTATAAGAAGTTCAAACGTACAAGATATGAAATGGGATGAAGTAACAGCCAGAGAGATTGAAACAAAGTTAAGAAAAGCCTCTAAATGGAAAACTCCAGACCCAAACACAGTACCTAACTTCTAGTTAAAGGTATTAACATCCTTGCACGAAGATTTAGCCATGAGTAAGAACTATTTATATGCGTACCCCAAACAGACACCAACCTGGCTAAGAACAGGAAAAACAATGCTCTTACTTAAGAGTGAAACTACATGCTACCCTAAAACTTATAGACAAACAACTTGTCTTCTGACAATGTGTAAACTATACACCAGAACTGATGCCGACAGAGCTTAAAGTCCTTTAGAAGAAAATTCAATCATGGCAATAGAACAAAAGGGCAATTAAAGAAAGTCATATGGAACAAAGGATCACCTGCTGTTAAATAAAGTCATAGTGGAGAACTGTAAAAAGGAGAATAATCTAAGTATGGCATGGATTGACTACAAAACACATTTGATAGTATCCCACATTCATGGATAAGAAAGTGCTTAAACATTTATAAAATACACCCTACACTGATTGACTGCATTTGACTGCATTACAGTGACCATGAAACAGTGACAGACCACTCTGCAATTAAGCCATAATAAATGACAAATTATTATTTCAGGGATAAAAATTCAACAGGGGATATTCCAGGGTGACTCCCTGACACCACTGCTATTGTGTCTTACCCGTAACCCATTAAGCTGTATACAGATTAGGTCATGGCTATAATTTGGCTTCTAGAAAACAACAAAGTGTAAAGACTTCTCATCTTCTCTTTGCCAATGATTTAAAACTGTATAGCTCATCAGATGAGGAACTGAAAGCAGAAATGCAAGTAGTCAAAACTTTTTCAGATGATAGATATAAGAATGTCATTTGGTCTTGATACATGTGCAAAAGCAACCTTTAAAACAGGAAAACTGCAGCACCAAGAAAATATCAGTCTGGGAGAAGAATGTGATATAAAGGAACTTGAACAAGAGGGAGTGTATAAATGTTTGGGAACTGATGAAGGATCAACAATAAAACATTAACAAATGCAAATAAAACTTAGTAAGGGGTAATTTGGAAGACTTAAATTAATCCTGAAAACAGTTTGACATCTAGGAATAAAATCCAAGCTATAAACCAATTTGCTCTTCCTGTTCTAACTTACAGTTTTGGAGTGATTGACTTGCCCCAAAATATGTTAGCTAGATTAGATAGAAAACAAGCAGGATGCTTCATGCTCACCAAATGATTTATAAAAATCAGTGCATACCAAGATTATATATTCCCCGTTCCGAAGGAGGTATGAGCCTACTTGAAATTGATTACATGTATAGATCTGCAATTGTGGGACTGCACACATATCTGCTGACCTCACAAGACCCAAATGTATTGAAAGTTTTGAAATACAAGGAGAATAAATCTAAGATGACTTCCCTGCTTAGTCTAGCAGAAGCATATTAATGTTAAGCAGGAATGGAAATCAATCTAGAAATAGATAAATATCAGGCAGCAACTGAATGTGTCAAAAATCAAAAACAGAATATAAGGTGAAGGATCAGATAAGAAGGTAAGAAATGTGGAAAATGCAGAAATATAGTTGCAAGTATAGAAAACTTCTGGAAGAACCTCATGTTGATCTGGCTCAAACGTAGGAATAGTTAAGGACAGGTGAATCAAACCAAAAGATGAAAGGTTAATAATGGTGGCCCAAGACAGTGGGCTACGTACATGTTGGTTTACAAAGTCCATTGAACATGTGGGAGAAACAGACAAACGTAGATTTTGTAAAACAGAAATGGAAACAGTTGCGCACCTTGCTGCTGGTTGTGACATGCTAATGGCAGAAGGACTACTTACTGAAAAGCATAATAATGTGGCAAGATTGTTGCATTGGGGATTGTGCAAACATTATGGTATTGAAGTGGCTGAAAAACACTGGAAATATGAGCCACAAAGCATCACAGAAAATGATGAAGTCTACATTACATGGTATCACCCATTACCAAGAGTTCAAATGACAAATGTGAGAAAGCCAGATATACTGGCCCATGAAAAGAAGACAAAAGTAGCATTGGTAATTGAAATCGCTACACCCAATCTCTAGAGTGTCTTGCATAAAGAGATACACAAAGTCATAAAATATCAGGATTTACAGGCAGAAATGAGAGCAATGTGGAAGAAAGATACATACACAGTTCCAATAGTGGTAGGAGCAGTAGGTCTTATAAAAAAAATTCTACAGTCATATTTAGATATGTTACTGATACATGTAACTCCATAGGAATTGCAGAAGGAATCATTACTGGGCACATTGCAGGTGCTGCAAAGAGCACTTTTATCTCACATTAAAGATTGAAACACTGCTAATTTCATGAACTTTAATCGTACTTTGACTTATGAATGGGGTCCATTCCTGTCATGGTATTAGAAACCCCAAAAGACGTGGAGAAATTAAAAAAGAGAGAAGTGTGACTTGAGGAAGCTATCTGTTTAGATAATGTGGCTGTAGATGTAGTTTGTATTTTCGGAATACCAAAGAAATTATTAAAATATCATACTGCAGAGTCAAGCTGAATGAAATACAGGGGAATGACAGCACAGAGTATGACAAGGATGAGACTTCCAAATAGCAAAAGCTAACAACTGTTTTTTCTGAACATGTCAGGCATAGTACTAATACCTGCAACATTGCAAGGTGGAAAAGCAAGAATCAAATGTAGTGTGTTTTTTTTACCAAAGATGATATCGGTAATGGTACGTCTACTAAGTCGGGCAGGTAGAAACAGCTGAAAGATGGAGCAGGGAATACTGATCAGTGGGTGGATTATAAGTACTACTAAAATTTCCCAGTGATCATGAGTTCCATTTTCATATTGTAAGTTATCTAGTTCAGAGTATCATATATACGGTTCCTTCAATGAGTCTAGTGATGTAAAGATTCAGGCTAAGGTTAAGTATTGAGAATTACTGAGATCCACAAGTAAAGAGAGAGTTTCTATGGGAGGCATAATAAATTTATGATGACAAGATGAACCACCGGTTGTATCCTACTGCCTAATGGTCATGCCACCAGCTCATTTACTGTGAAGAAAGAGACAGTATTCAAGTCTTAGAATGTGTCAGTCTGGATATAAGCCAGGTTTCATTCACTGTCTAAATGCCAGTGTGATGCAGAGGTTCATAGTTTCATAGGCTCATAGGTAGGTACTAGGGCCTATATAAGCCTAGCCAAAAAGGTACCCTGGCTTTCGCCACCCGAGAAAATTATTTTCCTGTTGCCTCTGTCGAGCAGAGCCACAGAAGTGATCCCTGGTGTGAATTTCCTATCTCCCATCCAATCATCAAGATTTTTCTTGAAGAGTGCTAATGAGGAGCTTTGTTTGATATAGATGGGTAGTTTGTTCCAGAGTATGGGAAGTCTCTGGAACAGGAATCTATCCCTCCGGCATGTTCTGTTTATTGTGGTGACAAGGTTTAGGTCCCTAGAGTGTGTTGCTTGGAGAGATTGGGATTTCTTTAAATGGAGCAGGTCCAACAACTCTGGGTTTGACATAGCTTTGCATGTTAGGCAGAGATCGCCTCTTAGTAGGCGATATGTGATGGAGTAAAGCTGGAGTTTGAGACAGTCTGCATAGGGCATCTGTTTGAGGCTGGTAATCCTCTTTGTGAGGTATTTCTGTGGCCTTTCCAGTTGTTGTAGATGTCTTGTGAGGTACATACCAAAAGGTGAACTGCACTCTATAATGGGTCTAATGAGTGATGAGTAGAGGGGAACAATGACATCTTTTTTCCTTTTGAATGAGGTGTGCCACATAGATGGATTTCCTGACTGCTGTGGCGATGTGATTATCAAAGGAGAGACTACTGTCCACCTGTGTCCCAAGGTCTCTTATCACACTTTCAATGTTAAGTAGACTACTGCCTATGTGGTAGCTCATGGGTACAGAGTTATTACTAAAGGGGGTGACAATGCACTTTTTGGCATTGAGCTTGAGGCCATAGTTTTGACACCAAGCATCTGTCTCAGTGAGGCCCTTTTGTAGAATGTCCACATCATTAGGAGTTTCAATTATGGCTCCTAGTTTGCAGTCATCTGCGAACGTCATTAGCCAAAGACCTTCTGTGTTAGCCTGTACTTCAGAGAAGTAGATACCAAACAGGAGAGGACCCAGGACTGAACCCTGTGGTACTCCACTTGTCACTGGTCTGAAGTTGGATTTGGAGTCTGCTACTTTCACAGTGTGGGTTCTGTCAGTGAGCCAGTTGGCAACCCATCTTGTCACATAGGGATTTATACCTAGTTTAGTGAGTTTATCTATAATTCCAGAGTGGGGGATGGTGTTGAAAGCCTTGGTGAGCTCTAGATTGGCTGTGTGAACCACCTTACCCTCATCTCTATCAGGTTTAGGAGACATGATCTGCCTTTTACAAACCTGAACTGGGTGGGGTCCAGAGTTTGGAGATTACCAATGTCATTGTTTATAAGTTCCATGATGATACATTCCATAGCCTTGCAGACCAGGCTTGTCAGGCTAAGGTGATGGTAGTTCCCGGGGTCCGTGGTGGCTCCCCCATTGTGGAGTGGGATAACTGTCACTGTGCGCCATTCTGTGGGAACAAAGCCCGAGGTGAGGCTATGATTGAACAGGGTCGATATTACAACCTAAAACAAGTTTGAACATTGTAATATCGAACCCTAAAGTCCGAAAGTTGAAAATAGCGCAGCCACGGCCCATTGACTTTTTTCCCAGGGAAAAAAACTGGTGGGCCATTTTCGGAGCTTTGCTATTTCTTCCACTGTGGTGTGTTCTCAGATTTGGTATATTTAAGTAGGTGGAGTGTGGGGGGCACAGTCTCCCAGTTTAGTTTAAGTTTAAGGTTAATTTTCTTTTTGTCATGGAACAGCAATTTTTTTCCCTGGGGAAAATAATTTGCTGTTCTGTGTTTTCAGTGTTGTTGGGTTTCAGTCCTTAGGGTTCGATATTACAACGATCTAATTTTGCAAGCTTGACGTTGTGATATAGACCCAATTGAGCATGGTACTTGGGTGGGGTGCCAGTTTGTTCTGTAGTTCGTGTAGAACACAGCCTGGGATGTTGTCAGGTCCCATGGATGTTGTGTTCTTGGCTTTGGAGAGTGTGATGTTTACCTGTGCAGCCGTGATTATACTGAAAGATTAAGCTATGCAGTACTGTGAATTTACTACAGATACTGAGAGATCTAAGTGTGCAAATGTTAACAGAAGTGGTCTATTACAAACAGTATTAGACAGATATGATAGTATTATACTTTTAAGGATGAGAAATGATTTATCATACCTGGGTGTATAGTTTGAAGTTTAATGAGTTAGCTACAGTGATTTGTACGTTATGTGGCTGTGTTATACAGTTCACTGAAAGTGTTCTCATTTAGAATATAGACTTCACATAGGCCAGGCCACTTTCTCTATTTTGTGTGTTATTCATTGATGTATATGTACATTTGTATGTTTGGGAAATAGATGCTATTTATAGCTCCTGACTTTGCAAAATGTCTCTGATTTTGCCTCACATTTTGGTATACTTCCTGTAATGTATGTATGTTTTTTTTTTGGCAAACCAATGATGATTGCATTCACAAAGTAATGGCAGCCTTTTGAATTTTAGCCTTTATAGCCTTCAAAAAAACATGCTAATGTAAACTCTGCTATCCTGACAACCTTCTTTGCATATAAGGACAATATCTGTCCCTGATTTTGATCCTTTATCTACAGATATTTGTTTAACTTCCTTACTGATTCTTGAGCTAAGATGTTGAGAGTAATGTGGAGGGTACTGCAGTGGATTGCACTCTGTAGTCAGACAACAGCAAGCTGAGAAGACACTTTCCTATGTGGCAGTTTTATGTATTTATTCATTCATTTGATCACAATAAAACTTCTGAGGTGTACATTCACATTCACATAAATGGCTGTAATTTATGGTAATACCTGTGTTTGTGTATATTATATGCATGTGTGGGGGCTCTGAACTATCCCTGATTTTGCAGAATGTCTCTGATTTTGCCATATATTTTTATTCTCTTCCTTGTAACATTGGTGTTTTTTATCTGTCAGAAATTGAGGACTGCAGTCACTAAATAAAGACAAGTATTTTATATTCATACTTCATAGCTTTCAGAAACAGCATGCTATTGCAAAGCCTATCCTATGTTATCCTAGCAAATTTTTATGTATATAAGTGAAGCTTCTGTTCTTGATTTTTTTCCTTTGTCCCCATTATTTTTTAGCTTTTTCGTAAATTATAGAGCTAAAAGGTTGAAAAGTATGGGGGGTTGCAGTGGCTTGACAGCAGTGAATTAACAAGATGCATTCCTGCGTGGCAGTTATTTCTGTATTTCATCATTCATTTGATCACAGTCAAACATCTGAGGTGTACAGTCACAGTCTTACCAGTGACTGTAACTGATGGTCACGTGTGCGTGTGTGTGTGTGTGTGTGTGTGTGTGTGTATGTTCAGGGGATTTGCAATGGGTTATACACTGTATGGTTCTATCAGCAAACTTAAATACATGAGGCCATTATTCAAATATTTAGTCATTCATTTAATCAAAGTCAGATATGTGTTTGTGTGTGTGTGTGTGTGTGTGTGGGTTAAAATAAATGATTACTGTCACACTTGCTATTTGTTTTTTATTACAATATTATATCTGAGGCCTATGCAGTCAACAAATAGGGATTTAATTGTAAGAGGTCTTTTAGTGAATCCTGCTGTCAGATGTTCAAAGTCAGCAGTCTTTATTTTGATTTGACAGAATTAGAGTACATTTGTGCAAAGCTAGTTGGAATATTTCTTCTGGATGTTTTTTTTAATACAATGAAACAGCAGATGTGTGAACAATCAATGCAGTGGCGGGAATTGATGGGAATGGTGTGCGTCAGTGATGAAGATGACTGTGTTTTGGTGAGGGAGTGAAGTGTATCTAATAGTAGTAAGGTGGTCATAATTGTTTTTTTTTGTTTTTGTTCTCCTTTCATTACAAATGTCAGGATTGTACACAATAAGTGACTGTTATTTGCAGTAAAAGCAAGACTGAATTTCTTTTCTTACTGATGATTGTTATTCAGACCATCACTGACTTAATGGTTTGTGATAAACAATCCTTACTAATGATTTTAAAAAGCTGTAAGATGCACCTCAAAGCATCTAGAATCTCATGACTTCTGGGGTTCTAGCCACTCCCAAGCCTCCAGATTAATTAATTTACTTTCTCCACGTTTATTACAGTGGAGTCTTGGCTAGTTAGGGTTTACTTAATGGATGGAAGAAAAGGCTAAAGGATAAGACAAAATATGAAAAAGCAAGAAAGAAGTAATATATCTGGACAGTGTGGAGCCATTATGGGAGCAATATAGAAGAGAGGTGCACTTGGGAGGTGCAGGTAGGACTAGTATGCAATGGGAGGGGGCTTGTAGTCTTCTGTCCAGGGCTCTATTTCACCTAAGGCTTGTACTGTTGACTGCAGTCAGGCATTTGAGGTGGATATAGTCCATAAAATAGCCACAATGAGTGGGTGCAAGGGTAGTCAGTGGTGGAAGAAAGTAACTGATCCTGTTTATTGTTTTAGTACATGTGATGGTGATTGACCTATTATAATTGAGGCTAACAACTTTCCAATTATCTATGCCCATTCAATGGTTTCCTGTAGCTCGTTTTGCTTTGAAGACATCAGCCACCACTGGTGAAAGCATATCTGAATCTAAAGCAGTATTTCTCAGTATTTAAGGTTATACTACTTGACTACAGATGGTTTATGCATGTTACAGCAGAAAATAATATATTTATTCAGTCATACTACAGTAAATGTAGTAATACTAATGAAAGTAGACCTGAAGCTCAGTCAATACCTGTTAGTATTTAATCATTACATTACTAATTGCAAGACTTATAATTGATTAATGACAGTTTTATATCCAGGAATAAAATGTTACTTTTCTCATTCTTGTGTCTTAAAAATAAAGACATTTGATGTTTAACACTTTTGACCGCTTTGTTGTTTCCATCTCTTTGTCTGTCTCTCTCTTTTCCCTCCTTTTCTTATTTCTTTTACTTTTATGTTCTATTTTCTGCAGGTCCAGAAGTACCAGGTGCAGCTTTGCCACAAACCTCACTGGAAAGGGAAAGATCACCATCTTCCCTTGCTCACCCAGGGACTGCTTGGGGGCAGGGGATCCACCCAATATGGGCTTCCAAGAGTATAGCAGCCTGGTAAGACAGTAGGATGGGCTTCAGGACCAGTTAGGAGCCCATATCAATTTATTCTCCAGTGAGTAGAAGGCTCACTGTTCCTGTCAGCTCTGACTACTGATTCAATGGAGGCCTTGAATCTCATACCATATGGGTCACCTCACCCATGTTCATCTAGGTGGGGTAATATTTGAGGCCTTCTGGTCTGAAGTGATTATTGCCTCTTGGCCTTTCTCACCTTCCAGTTTGGCTCTGCCACCTCTATGTGTTGTCTCCTCCTCTCAGTGTTAGTCCTCCACAGTTTTCCTGTCCGTTTTCTCTGTGATTTATGTGTTGTGTCTCTAAAATTCCTTAACATTTCCCTAGCCATCTCCCTGGCACACTTAGCACTTCTTCCTTATCAACCTTTCTTATTAAAAATAGAAAAATGGGGTCCATCCCCAACAAAAGATAGTACTGATCCTCTACCAACTCCTCTTGCACAATCTTCTTAATGTGCTCCTTTTGTGTTTCCCTTGTCTGCTCTCTCTCTCTCTTTCCAATTTCCAACTGTCCTATCTTCCTCCATTCCAACATTATAAAAGCCAAAACAGGGTACACATACAAGAGTGTCCATAAAAGTATACACTCAGAGTGTATAAAAAAAATAAAACAGTTTGGATAAGCTGTGGGCCTGTGGTGCTGAGACCAGCTCAGCACAGGATCTCATGGGAAATCTCAAAAAATCCATGCAGGTTTGCATTGACTAGTTCTGGTGAAAAACTCAAAACAGCATTTGAGACTTCACATTCATATAGATTTTTCTGCATATAACTCATTTTTTTCTTCTCAATTTATGCCAGTTCAATTATGGAAAAGTGTGCTGGATATTTTGTTACAAGGCTGAGAAGACCTAAAATCAGTGTCTTGTCTTTGCCCTTTGCTTATTTAAATATAGACACAGTGGCACAATTTGCAGATTCCTCTTACACATCTGTGAAACATGGAATTATAAACAGCACCCATAATATGTTAAACTGCTCATTACAATAACAAAGTGACATCTGAGCATACCTCCCTATATTGTCCAGATTTTTGCAGAATATCCAGATTTTTGTCTCATATCTTTGGTCTGTTCCTTATAAAGTTGATAGTTTTCTGACAACTCACTGAGGATTGAAGTCACTAAGTAGTGACAAACATTTGAATTTTAGACTTCATATCCTTCAGAAAATGCATGCTAATACAAAACCTGTTATTCTTTCTAAGTATTATAAGAGCAATAATTAAAAACGCCCCTATTTTTAGTTCTTTATCCACCCATTATTTTTGGCTCTGTGCAGATGTCTTGTGCTAAGAGTTGAGTAGTATCATTTACTTCAAGAAGACTATGTCAATATGATTTGACTCCAAAGTGGGCATAAACTACGTAAATCCAGAATCTTGGTAAGCATCACATGAAAAACTAGAGGTAAACGTAATTAAGTTTAAAGCATTTTATTCACAAAGTTATTGTTATTATTACTATGGTTACTATTATTATTGTAGTGCATGGAGTGTGTTGCTTGCATTCTGATATTCAGAAAAAAAACAAGCCAGTTAATTGTCAGAGTGAAGTGTAACGCGACCTTAACAAATGTTAAGTGCCCACTGCTACAGTTGTTAAGGTCAGGTCCAGTGCCAGGCAATAAAATCTGCAAGTACTGACTAGCAAAGACAGTAGCAGAGCAAAATATTTGTTTCTGCCTGCTGTCCATACCCTTAATGTGTCCCAACTTACTGTAAAAAAAAATTTAGAAAGTTGCTAGAATAACAGGATGTATTTGCCTATATAATATGAAGGATATCAACTCTGAAACTCAAATGTATGTCATTATTTAGTGACTTCATTCCTCAGTGGTTTTGTCTTAAAACCACAGACTTCATGAGCATCAAACCTTCTGTTTCTTATTTCCTACATTCCTATCGCTATTTAATTTCTTGGCCCATTCTCAACTGTCTTTCTCCCTCCCATACTGCTTGGCTCTATATCCATTTATAATCCCAGCCTTCCCTAATAGTACTTATCTATTCTACATTGTATCTTTTTCTTTTCTGAAGTAAACCCTCATTTCTTCTTATTTTTACTGCATTATTATACTCTAGCCTTTGATACCCCTCTATTCCTTACTTTCCAGGGAAGATACCAGGACAACCTACCTCTATTTTTTTTTAGAATATACTTCTCTCCTTACCTAACCTCTTTCAGCTTTCAGAATCCATCATCACCGAATCTCACACCATCCTGCAACTTCTTGTTTCCTTCTTCATTGCTACTTCACAACCACCTGACATCTATAAAATACAGATTCCTGTACTTAATTATGCTAATCTTCAGCTTAACATCTATTCTTCTCCTACTGTGCCATCTTTCATTGTACCATGATTCAATAATATCTCACAATATCTCTCCAGCTCTGTCCCAACACCTATCCATACTTCCTCTTTACACTCTACATTGCAGCAAACCTATTTACCTTTATTCCAAATACAGGGTGATTACTTGCACTTTAACTCAAACCAAAACCAAATTAAATGCAAGAATCCTTTCCAAAAACAAGTATGCATAATTTCCCAATATACACTAAAATCCTTTTAAGAGGAGATATACACTCTAATCCTGACCCTACCTGTCACAATGAACATAACAATAATTCTCTCCCACACACTTCTGTAACCCAACAACAGTTAATCCCCAACCCCGGAGATCTAACTTTTGCTGCTAAAAATTTTAGAAATACAAGAAATAAAACTGCTGAACTACATGCCTGGATTACCCAACATAAACCTGATATTCTCACTGTAACTGAAACTTGGCTTAAACCCAGTATAAACAACTCCAAAGTTATGCCTCCTGGCTATAATATCATCCGTAGCAACCATATAAAGAGGAAAGAGCTCAAAATAACACAGTCACATAACTATCATGGTGACTCACTCTACTGAAACAAAGTAGCTAGGTCCTGGAATGCTCTTCCCCTAAGCTTACAATGCACCCCTTGTTCCTCTACATTTAAAAAAAATAAAAAAGGCAACTGGCATTGCCCGTGTTCTCCACCAGCATAACTCCTCTCTCCTATGCTCATTTTCTTCTCTCACATACTCCTTTCCACTATTACAGCAGAAATAGCTAGTATTTCCTTTGCACAGCCTTTGGTCTGTACTTATTTTATACAGTTCAAAAGCAAATTTTTTACTTTCTGTAACATTGCTGCAGGTCTCATCAGTGTAGGTATGATCACTGCCTGTTATCAGTTTTTTACTTACTTATCCAGACCCTGTGATATTTACATTTATAAGTGTTGTAACTATATGAAGAATATTATTGTAATCTTTGTTTGCAAAAATTGGTAATTATGGTAATTAGTTTTTCTTAGAAATATATTAGTGGATATCTTTGTCTGTATTCTATTTTTTCTGGAGCTTTTCTCCCTGGGTCTCCACTGAAAATGGGCCACCAGCCCAGCTGGACACTATCCAGTAAACAAGTATAAAATAAAATAAATAAATAAAGAGGGTGGTATTGCGTTAATATTTCCTAGTACTTACCACATCTCCCCTTACAGCAAACCAACACCAAAATTTAGTTCAGCAGAGATTCTTATTACTTTCCTCAAAATAAACAATTATAAACAAATATGTATTATTGTCCTTTATATCCCTTCTGGCAACAATACAGCTATACTGGAAGATATCCTACACTGGATATCCATAACATTTCCACAAGAAAAAACATTACTAGGTCATGTAAACATCATTGGTTGGACACAAAATCTAACTCCCCTATATCTAACATGAACTTATATGGTTTCACACAACTAATTAATAACCCCACACATTATAACAGGACATCAGATTCTCTATTAGACTGGATCCTAGTATCAGACCCTAGCAAATACTTCACCACAGGTACAATACCAGACTCTCTCAGTGATCATCTCCCTGTATATATATGACTAGACATCTCACACATCCAGTTAAACACCATATTTATAAAACAACTCATAACCTTTCTAAGTTTAACCCAGAAATGTTCATTCTGCACTATCATCTATTAACTCAAACTTCCTAAAATATTCCCCTTAAATGATGCTGTAATTGAATTCAGTACAACTTTTCTAAATATCCTAAATAGCCTTGCACCTCCTTGAAGGAAGAGACTGAAAATAAATAATGCAATTTGGCTATCCAAAAGAGTAGAATGCTAATGCAGGACAGAGAAAAAGCATGGAAAGAGTGACAAAAATATAAAATCCTCAACATCTTGAAAACTTTAGAATGCTTTGCAATTGTACTAAAAATACTATAAATGAAGACAAATAACTATACTAGAACACAACCCTAAAACAATTTGGACATCCATTAAATAAATCTTATATCCAGGCCAAAAATTCAACCCAAGCACCTCTCCAGATAACTCACCAATTGAAACTGCAATATAGTTCAACTCTTATTTTATAGATAGTATAGCATTTCTAACCAAGAATTCCTCAACATCTAATCCCAAGCCTGCCCAACAGCCGCATACTACCACGTCCACTTTCACTTTCAAACCTGTGCCCATATCCTATATAAAACTACTCTTAAACAAACTTAAAGCATGCTCTTCTTCAGCTGATGAACTTCCAAGTGAATATTTAAAAATAGCAGCCAAAAGCATTGTCTATCCTGTCTCAATCCTTATAAATAGGTCAGTCTGGGAATCCCAAATTCTCTCTGTGGAAAAAGTCATATATTGTCCCGCTGCACAAAAGAGGAAATTCAACAGACATTAAAAATTTAGACCTATAACAATCTTATCTCCCCTTACCAAAATATTTGAAAAGTGTATTCAAAAACAATTGCTAGACTATCTCTTGCAGGAAGAACTTCTATTCCATACAAAACATGGCTTTGGTTCTTCCCATAATAGCAGTGGTGGCTGGTGACTTCAAATCAAAGGGGGGCTGCAGGAGACAGCTGAATGGGTGGGGTCAAGGGGAAGGAGTGTGGCCAACCAGAAAGGGGAGGAGCTATGCTCAAAACTACAAAAAACTAACTTTAATTAAATACACTGCCCTGGGTGGCAAACCATCATTATGAGAGTCCTATCAATGAGAGTCCAATCAAGACAAAAATAAGTGTAGAACAATACAAATATTTCAATGCATTGGCTGCATGACAGCTTACTTAATATTTAGATGGAAACAAAAGGTTGTGAGGCATGAAAAATAAATTACTTTTTAAATACATTACTGGAATGCCAGTCAAAATCAAGTACAAGCAAAACCAGAAGCACTCAACTCAAACCACTTCTCCTTGCACTGCAGTTCTAATTATAATTTATATTCAGCTTTATTAAAGTGCCAAGTAACATGCTGAAAGTAGAAATCTGTGATGCCCCCACTTGTAAAAATGTTTCTTATCCAAAAAAGACCTGTTGCCTGACATCTACTTGTTTCATGGGGAAAACATGTAAGTAAAAAATGAAAAGCAAACAAGAAACAAGCAAAAGAACCATTGCTTAAAGGATTACTGTACAGGTTATGGACCACACATGATTGGCATTCTGTTTAGTTTACGGGTAAAGTCTGTAGAGATGACTGGAAGTCTCCAACAAGTGTAATGAGTTTTTTAAAATAATGGAATTCTGTCCTTTAATACCCAAAGCTTATACATTATCTAGTCAAGTATTCTCTGCATGGCAACAACAGAAAGGCTTTCAATGTTGGCAATTCTTTAACAGTATGCTTGTTAAAGCTTACTTGCATCTTACGATCTCAGACAAGCTTACATTATGGTCATTAAAGCATTGCTACTTAAACACAGAGCAACAGGCACTTTGAGTAATAAGCATAAATCAACAGTACAAAAATGTGACAGAAACCAGACCTTTCTGCAAAATCAAGGACAGATGAAAAGCCACTGTAGTACTTGTGTCTACCTTGGATGGGGGGGGGACACTGCACATTTACACTGCATAACTACTAATTAATTTTGGGCTGTTTTCAAATCATAGGCCCCTTGCATATGAAACATACATGTGCTCTTTGATACACCTTCCTCATTGTACTAAATTATATTCCTTGTATAATATATTACAGTTGTTAGAGGGCGTTTTAAATTTGTTTTGAACATTTTTCCAGTAAGCAATGAAACAAAATGCATGCACCCATAATGACAAAACTGCCCAGTTCAGAACATTTATCATAAAAGTCTACTCAGACTTCCAGATCCACCATTATCAGTAAATATGCACAATTCTACAGTCCACCATTATCAGTAAATATGCACAATTCTACAGTCCACCATTATCAGTAAATATGCACAATTCTACAGTCCACCATTATCAGTAAATATGCACAATTCTACAGTCCACCATCAGTAAATATGTACAATTCTACAGTCCATTATCAGTAAATATGCACAATTCTACAGTCTACTATCATTAAATATGCACTATCTCTGAAGTAAAAGTCATCTAAATAATTCCACATTAAAGAAATCTGTAACTAATGAAGACTCTGCACACACAGACAGACAGTGACAGACTTTAAGAATAAAACAAAATGAAAACTTCACACATTCTTATTCACATGCTTTGACTTGCTTCTGTATTTATTGTGAATAATATTAATAACCTACTAGCTCATCTGACTTCAGTAATTAATATTGCCATTTAAATGCCACAACTCTACCTTGCAACATCAGTTACTGTGTATATAAAACATTGAAAATTAGCATGCAGACTTAAGCTTTCTTTATAATAACATAACCATACCTTATAAAATGAGTTGCCTACACTTGTATTTTACTGCAGTACACACTTTTGGTAGGGTGTTCTACCATTTAAGGACACTACATCACATGGCTGGCAGTATTGGTTTGAAAAAAGTAAGATTATTTGCTAACAAATTCATCCTATAAACATACATTTGAATCCTTCTGCTCATCAATGGAATGAATCATCTACATGGAAGTATCATGCTACTCAAGTGGTCAAGGTAGATGGCATATAGAATTCCTTCACCTCAACACAGGAGACCCTTTCCAGTACTACTAGTTGAATATATATTGAGGGTCTCTGGTGTGTAAATAAGCATAATAACTGGCCAAAAGGCAGGAAAATCAGTGGTATGCCAATTATCAGGTATCTATGTAGTCTTAACAAGTTTACAGCCTTTACAGGCTCCCCAAGAACTCTCCTATTGTAAGCCAAGGGAATATTAGAACTACTTCTTTACAACTCAGTCAAGAAAATGGAGGCTGACAGAACTGACTAAAGTGTAAAGTAGCAGGTTTCTTTTGTTATGGGATCTACTGGAAAATAACTAAGATCCTAATATGGAGAGGGCTGAAATAATCATACAGCACCTCACTGAAACCTTAGGCAGGTCAAGCAGAGAAAGAAATGCACAATTAAATAAATTCAGGGATGAGCAACAAGTTGATACATCCTGCCTTCTATCATCTCCAGTCCCTCCTGTTTTTAAATATTGCACATAAGGAAGATGTGAGAAAGATGCATGCTTCCTACTGCTGCAGCAAATTCCCTCCCAGTGCTAGGTGGTACTGTTATCACTGTATGATATATAAAGGAAGGGAACTTTTAGCCAGGATGCACAGGTGCAAGCCCCTTAAGCAGATCTTCGGTGCCTGCTAGTCTTCATGTATAGGCCTTTGCCTTTTAGTATTTTTAATAATCTTTTGTTCTGTTATCAAAAAGATCATATTAAAAGATGCACAACCTGCTATTAATCAATCAATCCTGGCAGCAAAACATGTCCTAACCTCTTCCAAATGAAACAAACAATAACGTAGGCTCTCTCAGCAAACAATGCTAGTGTCCAAACAGAGCAACGCCACTTAGTTATTCAGCTTGTAGCTACACAACACACAGAGACTAAGACATAACTAAAGAAACTAAAAACTACTACTCTAGCCCCTGGCTGCTACCCCCTGAATTCATAAAAGCAGCTGCCATCTGAATAGCTTAGATGAGCATTCTTGTCAATAGAGCAGTCACAGAACAGTACATACTTTTAACTTGGAAACAATCTTACATCACTCCCAAACAAATAACCTATTCTCCCAGTACCAACATACTTTTTGAGCAGTCCACAGTTCTGATAGCAAGGGAGATTTAGAGTCAGTGCAGGAAGGGACTCATGTTTATGGAGTGGAAAGTGAGTTTTAGGGTTAGGGAATGACTGGGGAATTTAGGTTTCGGGAAGGGGGGGGTTGGAGTTTTAGGGTAAGTGAAAGAGGACTCGAATTAGGAACTGGGTGAGAGTTTTAGGGTTTAGAGTTAGGGTTCTGGTAGGGCCATCTAGGTTTATAAAGTACGTAGAGAAACTTGGGCTAGAGGAAGTTAGAGCACTTGAATTTTTAGCAAGTGGCACCAAGTCATTCACCAGCTAATAGGATGTCAGCACTTGGAGTAGGCCCATATAAACTATATTAGCTGTAAGTAGGAAGAAATGAAATAAGCTAGCTTTCAAAAGTAGCTTAACTATTTGATGGGAAATGAACGGATGGTCAGCTTATCATTTTCTTTCATCAGATTTGTTTTGTTTACAATGTTTTTATTACAAACAAAAATTGCACGTTACTTCATTTTTGCTTTAACTTTTTTAGGATACAGCCTGTTTGAAAGGAGTTATATACATTTCATTTGTATTTAGTTTCCTAGTAAATGTTCTTGCAGTGTTTTCATTTCAATCAGTATGAAAATGCAATAAATAGTCGCCTTATAAAAATCATTGTCCAACACAGCCAGAAAAGTGTATGAAGGAAATATGCCTATCTAGAAAATAACTGTAAATTAAGCAATGGCAAAGTGTTTGCACAATCTGGAAATAAGTAATATTTTTTGATTATGGTAGTACAATTGTAATGCATATTCACTCTAAAATGTATGCCAGAAATGTAAATAAACTATTATGTGCAGAATTTATTTGAAAATGCTACAGTCTTTAGTCTTTAGTCTTTCTTTTAGAAACTACTAGCCATCTTCACTCAAGTGCTAATCCTGTGTTCCAAACCTATATATGGCAGAAAAACATTAACTGTATGTAGTACGTGATGATTTGGAACCAAACTGTCAAGAAATCTGTTCTTGCACCTGGATAACATTATATCAAGAAGTACATGTGTACAATGTTACTGTTCAAGTAATATGAAGGGGAAAAACATATCTCAAGATACTCTGGAGACTGTTAAGCAAAGTGCAACCAAGTTTACTTTACAAGCGAATTGCTCACCTAAACCTCCAGACAGATTCATTCCATGTACACAGAGAACAGAAGTATATATAAACATAAATGATTCTTTTCCTTTTTTAACTTACTTCTGGACAGGACTTCCATTCACACTTCTGCTGAAAACTGTGCCACATTCTTAGAATGGCAGCCTGTTATTTAAAGTCATTCTGAAACCTTATATTGTAATGAATTAGTAACTCACCTGTTTTGATCCAAGAACAGCCTGATGATTCAAGAAGCAAGCAGCAATGCAAATAAATCCACGCCACCGTGACCACAGTCCTCCTGATTGCCTCGCTCTCTACTTGAAAAATAATTTGTCTTAAATAAAAAAAAAATGTTTTAAAGTAAATACAAAAGAACTAAATACTGATACAGCAGGAAAAAAATCTAAGGTCCAACCGACTCCAACGCCGAAAACTGACTGACTGATTCTCGCTCTTTTCCCAGCACATAAAACCCGGAAAGAGAGCGACAACCAATCAGCAGCATTTGCCCAGCAAGCACGTCATGACGTGCCTGCGGACGTCGCAGTCCGAGCCCCTTCCATATCTATGCGGTTTGTGTCTCAAACCGCATAGACTTCTGGGAAGTTCTGGGCATCACAATGATGCCTTCTTTGCTCCTCCGGGCTGCAATGAAAACATTGCAGCAAGAATTTAAAAAAAAAAAAAAAAACGCTGTTGCGCTTGAAGCGCGCAATGCGCATGCGCGTACTTTCGAGTCGCGGACTCGAAATTTAAAGTATAAAAATAGAAAAAAAGATTTTTTTTTTTTTTTACATTAAACAAACAAAATAAACTACTCAGCTGTCTAGCTGAGGGGGCTGCAGTCCGGCAGCCCGATGCCACGAGCCGCCCCTGCATAGTAGTAGAACAGCCCTTCTAACCTATATAGATACTGCCAATAAAGCAAGAGATAATGGCAAACTAATCTCTTCCTTATTTCTAGACTTGTCTAAAGCCTTTGACAGTTTGTCACAGTAAACTTCTACTTCAAATGTCCTCACTAGGTCTCTCTCAGCCTACACTTAGTCACCACCGGTGTACTACAAGACTCTATGTCCTTCGTCCCCTCCTCTTTAACATTTTCACCAACACCCTCTATACTTCCACACAAAAGGCCACCCTAATACAATACACAATAATTAAACTCTTATTTGCACATCTGATAACATGGTACATTTCCAAAAAATTTCTCAGGAAGCTTTAACAGCCAGTGAAACATGAGTAACTCAACTCATGCTCATCCCAAAAAAAGACCAAACTGTTACTTTTTTCCCCCAGTCCATCTGTCATGAAAGAATAAAATTTAAAGTCCTCTCTATTTATTTTATTTATGTATTTTACATTTGTTGACTGGGTTTGTCCAGCTGAGCTGATAGCCCTTTTTCAGTGGAGGCCTGGGGAAAAAAGCTCCACAAGTTTACAATAAAATTTTAAAAGAAAAATTATATTATAAACAAAAAACATTAACATTTACAAGTTGGGAAATTGATTATACAATCAATAAAGTCAGTTATCATAGCAAATTATTAGGAGTGATAGTGCATGATAATCTTACATTCGACCTGCATATACAAAATTGCATAAGAAAAACTCATCAAAAATAGGGATGCTTTATAGAGCCAAAAACTTTCTCACTGATACAACTAAAACTGCATTTGCTATTACTTATCTCCTCCCCACTATACTTTATGGTACTTACATCCTAAGTAACCTCCAGGCTTCACAAAAACTAAAACCTGAACAGTGCTATTAACAAAGTTGCTAAATTTGCAGCACATACCCCTTTCAGAACCCACCACTGTATAACACTAAAAAGCCTTAATTGGTTAGAACTACCACATCAACTAACATAACCACAACTTCTTACCACCTATAAAATTATCCAGCACTAAAAGACATTCTAGACAGCTATGTTTCAAGTCATTAATTGTGATCCAGTGACCAAAACCTCCTGTCTGTCTACAATCCTAACAAATCTGTTGGGCATTGTCTTTACTTGTACAAGGTTGCTAAGCCCTGGAAATCCTTACCTGTATCCATTAGGTCTATACTCTCTCTCCCAGTTTTCAAAACCTCACTGAAAGACTTCCTAGCTAAAACCTGGCTCTGTTCCTGCCAAAACCAAGATAAAATATATCTCTAAATGTCAGCAAGCACTTTTGCATTCCTTATTCCTCCTTACTTTTGGGCAGCCATGGTGGTGCAGTGGTTAGCGTTGCCACCTCACAGCAAAAGGTTCTCCGGTTCGATCCTCGGCTGGGATGCCTTCTGTGTGGATTCTGCATGTCCTCGCTGTAGTCGTGTGGGTTTCCTCTGGGTGATCCGGTTTCCTCCCACATCTCAAAGACATTCTGTAGGTGGATTGGACACTCTAAATTGGCCCTAGGAGTGAGTGCGTGTGTGTGTGCCTTCTGTGGAAGGTTGGGAGCCAGGTTGGCAACTCGACACTGTAAAACTCCACTACCAATCATGAGCAGACAGGTGATCCACTGTGGCGACCCCTAACCGGGAAAAGCCGAAAGAAGATACCTCCTTACTTTCCCTTCTTTACATATTGCTATCTAATTCTCTTCCCCGACTTTCTCTCTAATTATACCATAAGCCTGTTTTCCCTCACTTCATATTTCAGTTCCTATTTCTATTAGACTAACATACCTTTAAATTCTCTACAAACTGCCTAAAAATTCTAACACTGCAATGAAGTTCCAGTAAAATGCCACGATCCAAGTTATTTTCCAACCTTTTATTGAACAAACGAAGACACAAAGTTGAGCGCTTTCATCTACAAAAACGTAGACTTCATCAGAACAGTTACTACATATACCAATGGTGCTTAAATAGTTTAAAGAAGCCCGCCATTTTTTAATTGAATGATCATATAAAGTTTTAAAGTGACATTACTAATTTCCATATGCCAGTATAATAACATATCTCAAGACCAATATGCATATGTTAACATTTGAACCCATTACACCAGTAATATCATAAAACTTCAATATGAATACTTAAAATACATTTTAAAAAAATTCATTGCATCACAGTACTCTCTCAGGAAGCTATAGTAAAGCATTCTCTTTTGGGAAAGTGGTGGACCACTGGTTAAAACATGTATATAAAAAGGTTTCACACATTATTAAAGATTCCTGGGAATTTTTGGGTAAATTCACACAAGATATATGGGATCAACAACTTATTTTTGTAACAATTGATATTCAAGATCTATTTTCATGTATACCCAAAAATGATGGGGTTAACAGGTTTATGAATAGCGTTAACACATACGCTGACATGGTACCGGATAGAAAGGAATTAATTTTTGAATTTATTAACATTGTTCTTGATAATAATTACATATACTTCGAGGGGGAGTACTATAAACAAAACAGCGGAGTAGCTATGGGGGCAGCCTGTGCCCCCATATATGCTAATTTGGTACTTTTGGATTGGGAGAAGGAGTTTGTGTTAGAATCACCATGGAAGAAATATATGATTTTATATACCAGATATTTGGATGATTTGTTCATTCTCTGGAAGGGCACAGATGAGGAACTTAATATATTCATCCATTACATTAATAATACTACCACCTATTTAAAATTCACCCACAATATTAACAAGAAGGGTATTAACTATTTGGACACCTTTGTTTATCCTGATGACAACCAATTTCAGTCTAGAATATATAGGAAGCAAACATTTTGCAATAGTTACTTAGAATATTCCAGCAACCATCCTTTTTCTCAGAAAAAAAGCATCATTAAGGGACAATGTATTAGGGGTGCTAGAATGACTATGGTAAAAGAGGACTTTATTAATGAGATGAAATATATTGCAAAATTATTTCTTGATAGAGGCTATCCTGAATATTTAGTCAAGGATGTGACTATGTTATCAAAGAATGGGGTAATAAATATACCCCAGTACTGGGCAAAGGAACTTGCCCGGTACGAATGACTAAAGATTTGGACAACTGTAATAGTCATGTTGGTGAAGATTTTTATAAAGCATGTATTATTAAGTATGGTAAGCAAGCTGGTGATATTAAAAATATCATTGATAAAAACTGGAATATTCTTACCAGTGATGATAATATCAATGATAAATTAGGATTGAAACCCAAGTATGTGTATAAAACTGACAACAATATTAAAAGAATAATAGAAATGAAATTTAGGTCCTATAATACAAAAATAAGTCAAAGAGGAAGAGGGGGGGGGCAAGAAATGTGGACACTGCAACCAATGTCATAATATTGTTGAGAAAGAGAACGCTGTTTTACATAATGTTATTAAAAGTAAAATCTTTTTTAGTAGAGGTAACTGTCAGTCACAACATGTGATATATTTAGCATTGTGCTGTTTGTGTCAATGTTTTTACGTGGGGAAGACTGACGGGAAACTCAAGGATAGAATATACGATCATTTTTATTGTATTCGAAAAAAAGATACTAACAATGCACTGTATCGACATATATCAGAGAAGGGAGGTTGCACTACATTTAAATTTGGTATTTTGGAAGTGATACAACAGAACCCTAGGGGAGGTAATATCAAAGCATTAGTGGCAGAAAAGGAAATTAAATGGCAAATAAGATTAAATGCATCCTGTCCACCTGGTTTAAATGACACTATTCCCACAAAACCACTTATTAAGAATTAAACATCAAATGTTATGTCTATTTGTAGTATTATTAATATTATTTTAATATAATTTACCACTATGACAATTGCATGTTTCATATTTAAATTAATTTTTAATATATTTAATATATTTAAGATATTTTATACAAACAAAATATCCCTAAATTTGACATCTGGCTGTGACATTATATATTTTGACATATTATATGTATTAGGGAAGTTTTTTATGTAGTTTTTACACTGATGCATTTTTTGAAGTACTGTGATGCAATTATTTTTTTAAAATGTATTTTAAGTATTCATATTGAAGTTTTATGATATTACTGGTGTAATGGGTTCAAATGTTAACATATGCATATTGGTCTTGAGATATGTTATTATACTGGCATATGGAAATTAGTAATGTCACTTTAAAACTTTATATGATCATTCATTCAATTAAAAAATGGCGGGCTTCTTTAAACTATTTAAACACCATTGGTATATGTAGTAACTGTTCTGATGAAGTCTACGTTTTTGTAGATGAAAGCGCTCAACTTTGTGTCTTCGTTTGTTCAATAAAAGGTTGGAAAATAACTTGGATCATGGCATTTTACTGGAACTTCATTGCAGTGTTGGATTTTTGTTGTGGCGAGATCCAGTAACTTTTTTTTTTTTGTTTTTTTTTTGTGTCTAAAAATTCTCTAAATATGAAATGATTGTCATATACCTTGTACTGATTCTTAACCAATGTTTTTATATTATGTCTAATTTGTTATAATTATTTAAACTGCAGATGTTTTTGTTTTATTTTTGAAGATTGTAATTATTGTTCTTCAAATGCATTGCTCTTAAATTATTGTTCTTAAAATGCTTTGTAAGAATTTGGAACTTTTCTCCCAGGGCCTCCACTGAAAATGGACTTCTACCCAGTCAAGTAATCAAATGTCAATAAATAAATATAAATCAATAATTTCAACACTGTGCAAAAATCCAGAGAGTAGAGAGTCATTAAACATTAACTGTAAACATGGCATACAATGTTATACTGCCTTTCTGACAGCGTCCACAAAGTGTTTTATGGCTTTGAAAAACAATAAAGCATGTAGCGATTTTTTTCCATCTAATTGTACATGGAGCAGATAATTCTTTGTGGTGCATGGAGCTTTATGATCATCTCAACGATCATAATCCTGTATTGTGTTTTCTTGACATAGATGCCAGATTCACCTCAACAGCAAATTTCTTGCATCCATGTCTCGGACACTAATAAATGGGTTATAATTGGTGAACCAATCATAATCCTCTATGTAAACATATGTGCCAGAATGAGATAAACTGAGTTCTTTTATACAGGACACAGTCTTCACATAAAGCAAGTGAGCTGATCAGCCTAAACATGTGTAGGGCATGATCCATATGTTGTTATTCATCATTAAAATATGCTCACAAAACATGAACACACATGTCTTTCAGGTTCAGCATGCAGACAAATGTAGGGCTTCTTGGTGAATACCCTGCCACATAATTTAATTTTTTTTCTTTATTATACTGTATTTGTTAACTGGGGTGAAGCACTAATTCACATGGGTCTTCTGACTCCACTTGGGAACAGCTTCTCTGCATCAAGGTAAAAAAGGATAAGTTTCTAACTTGCTAAGCACAACTCAGTAAAATTAAACTTTACCAGTCACTGTTTTCCTTAAGTCATTGTTAGTGACCTTTCTAAGTGTAAGCTGGCAGTAATTCCTTTTTTGGGGAGATTTTCCCTTTTTTGTTTCTATGTGAACAGTGATTTGCTATATATAAGTTTAGCAAGAAGAAAACTTACATTTAATGTTTTTGTCAGACTGATTACCTGATGAGTTGTACTCAGTGAGTCAGTTCCTGATTGAGTTGTAACTCAAGAAGTCATAACATAAGCCCTAGAGCAATGCTTTGTTAAATGATGCTTGGTGCCAGAGCCATAGGCTCAAGCTCAATGCCAAGAAATGTATAGTTATCCCATTTGGGAAAAAACATGTACCCGTGAATTACCACATAGGTGGCAGTACACGAAACACCGAAAGTGTGATAAGAGACTTAGGGACACAGATGGTCAGTGGTCTCACCTTCGATAACCACATAGCCAAAACAGTCAGGAAATCCTTCTATGTGGCACACCTCATCACTAAGGGCTTTTCATCCAGAAAAAAAGGAGGTGATTGTCCCACTGTACTCATCCCTCATTAGACCCATTATAGAATACAATGCCCCATTTGGTATGTACTTCTCAAGACATCTGCAACAACTGGAAAGGCCGCAGAAATACCTCAATAAAAGAATCACAGGCCTAAAGCAGATGCCCTATGCTGACCATCTAAAAAAATCTCCACCTATACTGTGTCGCATATCGTCTACTGAGAGGTGATCTCTGCTTAACATACAAGGCCATGTCAAACTCAGAGCTGTTGGACATGCTACATTTAAAGAAATTCCAATCCCTCAGACTCACATGCTCCAGGGATCTAAACCTTGTCATCACAATGAACAAAACATGCTGGAGGGATAGGTTCCTGACCCAGAGACTCCCCAGACTCTGGAATAGACTGCCCATACATGTCAAGCAGAGCACCTCTTTGGCCCTCTTCAAAAGAAACCTTGATGATTAGATGGGAGATAGGAAATTCACCCCAGGGATCATGTCAGTCACCCTGCTAGACAGGGGTTCAGGGAAGTAAATACTGTAGGAAGAAATAGCCAGGGAATTATTATGGTTAGGCTTGTATAGGCCTTAGGGCCGATAGCCTATGAACCTATGAACTATAAATTGCTCAGATTTACATAGTAGGCAACTAGATGTAATGGCTTTCATATATTGGCTAAATAGTTCTCCACTCCCATAGTGCTTTTTTCAGTAATGACAGTGTTCTAAAGTTTCCAATATGATAAAACAGAATCCAGATAACATAAAGCTATTGTTTCTCAATGCTAAGAGCCTTAACAAAAAGCTACAACCACTCCTTGCCCTAGAAAAAATTGATACATGCATCATCACAGAGACCCAGTTCAAGACCTTTGAGAGCATTTCATAAATGTAGAGTTTCAATGTCTATTACACATTCAGGTCCATCCCATTAGATGAAGGCACTAGAGGCAGTGGTGTCTCTATATTCTTAAAAGCTATTTTACTTCCTGTCTTGTTAGACAAAATAATGGCCTGGAACTCCTCCACTCCCAAGTTACTATTAACAAAACTCCCTATCATATCATATCATATCATATCATATCATATCATATCATATCATATCATATCATATCTAACAATAGGACAAACCTATATATCCCCCCCACAGCCTATAACTCCTACATAACCAATATAGGTCTGCTTTGTATTAATCCAAACATCATTCTTCTAGGAGACTTCAGCTACAAATTCATTAACTGGGAGTCTTGCACAGCCTCAAATATGTATGCCCAGAAATTTCTGGACTTCATCAATACAAATTATCTTGACCAGATAGTCCATACTCCAAGTAGGGGTGACAAACTCCTGGAGTCGGTCCTTACCAACATAGGGCAGCTTTGCTCCCCACCAATTGTAGCTGCTTTCCTGATCAAATAAGACTATAGATAAGTCACATTCATCTTAAGATTAAAGACAACAGCACTTTATAATATCTCTGTATTTAGATATTATGCCAAGGTTAATCTGTTAAAACAGAGTGATGACCTGATGAAGTTCAAAAGCTATTACCATCTTGATGACCCCACTGCTTATGTGGAATCCTTTACTGCCAAATTCTATGCACATGTAAATAGCTGCATCTGTCTCTCTCTCAACAGTAAATACAATGCTTAATTGACTTAAAAATAAACCCCTATTGTGAAACCCTAATATTGACAGGGTCTAGAGTAAAAGAAAAAAATAAACCCTAATTGCATAGAAAACTAAACTGAACTCTCAAGATGCCAATAAAACTCTTGCAAAACTAAACAAGGAACCTCTGACCCTGATCAAATAAATAAAAGCGAGGTGTGAGGTAAAAACTAACCACCCAGGCAAAGAATAACCACAAAGCCTTCTTTAACTATGTTAGAGATCTTAGAAACAATGTCCAGTGCTGTGTGGAGCTAATATTAAAGGGTACCAAATATTTAGTCCCAGAGGACACAACCATCCTTCTAGCAGACAAATTTAGTTCAAACCGCTCACCGTTCTCCCTTACTGCATTCCCAGATCACATACTTGCATCTACAGCCTTCTTCAAATATCCCAAGTACAAGTCCTCAAGATGCTATCCAAGGCCAAGAACACTACTTCTATGGGAGCAGGTAACATACTGTATGAAACTTGAGTTGTCAGGCCATCTGCAAATGATATTCAACATTAGCCTCCAATCAGCCTTTGTGCTGGATGAATGGAGGATAGCATAAGTCATCATAAAGGTGGGACATCAACACATTCTCCAAGAACCCGTAAGCAATAGTGATTATTGTGATGCCCATGCACTGGCCTAGTAATCAAGAAGCCTCAATCCTCACCACTAACACCAGTGAGGGACGTGCACATTGGGAGGATAACAAGTACACACACAGTACAGTACAATTTCCCTTAAGAGCATACAGAGATCACAGTCAGTCTGAGGCTAGTTTCTCCCTATCTCTCCAGATCCCTAATAAACCTCCCCACTGGAACAGATATAGGGTTAAGATCACAGCCGAGTGGTCAAGCCAAAACCTCTAGCACCCTCTCTGTCCATACAGTGCTTTGTGTCCCTGCCCAAGTAGCTGACACACACACACTTTGAGATTTTATTTATACACGAACACACAGACACTCTAGGGGAAGACTGGCACAGGTTTACTAGCTATGCCCCTTTCTGCCCAAACTATAAGGTAGTACCAACTGCCACCAACCACTACCTTCAGCTACTCTAAAGGCCCTTACCAAAGGGTGTCCAATTCTACTGTGTAATGTTACTATTATTCAAATAGTAAGTGTGACCAAGGCTAAGGCTATTTAGGAGTAGCTTGTACAGTATCACCAAATACATGCAAGTACACTAAGAGCTTAAATATCTGTAAGCAAACCACCCAAAGTTAATAGGTTTAAATATATGTAATAATAAATAATAAAAGCACAAGACGATATGTATTAACTCAACACAGGGACAGCAGAGTTCAGATTCGCAGGAAATATTTTAAAACAACATTGTAGGACAGTCGCACATAAATATAGAAAACAGCTAGACTAATCTTACTATTTCCTATCTATCTCTAAGAGAAATTAAGTTCTAAATAACTTACTTACAGAGCAAGGCAAATACAGATGAGATGTGCCGAATGGATGTTTACAGATCCAGAGACAAATATAAAATGCACTCTCTCTCTCTCTGAGATAGTTCTTAAGTTAATAATACACATTACTGCTGGGTTAGCCAGATGACATCACTACTTGACACTTGCATCTACTTCCCAGGCTAAACAGATACCAACATAATTTAACATGTCTCTGTGAAAAATACTTATCTTTTAGAAGCTGACAATTCTCTCTTAGAAGCTTGCCAGAAACTGGAAGTCATAAAACAACTACCTTGGAAACCTGTAACTACCTCTGTTTCCAGACAATAGAATGAAACTCCAGCTGTAGACATTTTGTCTCTTTAGCTGAGATAAACTAACTTCATACACATCGTAAAACTTTACTTATCAACTTATTTTCTTAGAGTTTTGCAAGTTAAATCTGTATATTACAGCCTTTGTCATTAACACAGACATTTACCTAGGCATGTAGTTTATACACATTTCTGCTCTGTTCTAGCAGGGGGCACTGTGGTTACAATCTTGTAGCTCAGTAAATAATATGTAGTTTAATCATGACATATAATTCACTTACATTTGTAAGGCAAGCCTGTGGAACATATTAATATTTACAAATGACATAGGATTATTTACAAAATGTTAACTAGCTGGGCTGGCAACCTTCACAATTATTATAGGTTCATAGGTTGGTACTAGGCTATCGACCCTAGGGCCTATAAAAGCCTAGCCATAACAATTCCCTGGATATTTCTTCCCACAATATTTACTTCCCTGGACCTCTGTCTAGCAGGGTGACTGACGTGATCCCCTAGGTGAATTTCCTATCTCCCATCCAATTGTCAAGGTTCCTTTTGAAGAGGGCTAAAGAGGAGCTCTGCTTAACATGTATGGGCAGTCTATTCCAGAGTATGGGGAGTCTCTGGGTCAGGAACCTATCCCTCCAGCATGTTTTGGTCATTTGGGATGACAAGGTTTAGATCCCTGGAGCGTTTGGCTCTAAGGGATTGGGATTTCTTTAAGTGCAGCATGTTCAACAGCTCAGGGTTTGACATGGCCTTGTATATTAAGCAGAGATCACCTCTGAGTAGACGATATGCCACATAGTATAGCTGGAGGTTTTTTTTAGATGGTCAGCATAGGGCATCTGCTTTAGGCCTGTGATTCTTTTAGTGAGGTATTTCTGTGGCCTTTCCAGCTGTTGCAGATGTCTTGTGAGGTACATACCAAACGGGATGTTGTACTCTATAATGGGTCTAATGAGGGATGAGTACAGTGGGATAATGACCTCCTTTTTTCTGGATGAAAAGCCCTTAGTGATGTATTAACTGAGTTATCTAAGCATATATTTCACAAACCTTATACTTAACCTAGTCAACCCTTCCAAGATCTTTACACTTAAATACTTGAATTAGCCAACTCTGCCAGGAACTTTGGATGTATTACATACAGTGGATATAAAAAGTTTACACACCCCAAAATGCCAGGTTTGTGTGATATAAAAAAATGAGTCCACAATAAATCATTTCAAAACTTTTCCCACCTTTAATGTGATCTATAACCTGTACAATTCAATTGAAAAACAAACAAATCTGTTAGAGGAAAAATATAAAAAATAAAAAGCATGCAATAAGCTGGTTGCATAAGTGTGCACACCCTTAAACTAATAATTTGTTGAAGCACCTTTTGATTTAATTACAGCATTCAGTCTTCTTGGGTACATACCTGCCATCAATTAAAAAGACTCTGATTAACCATAAATAAAGTTTAGCTGTATAGTAGGATTTTCCTGATATTTACTCAGTTGCCTGCTACAGCAAAAGCCATAGTTCACAGAGAGTTTACAAAGCATCAAAGGATCTCATTGTTGAAAGGTATCAGTCAGGACAAGGGTAGAAAAAAATTTCCACAGCATTGGATATACCATGGAACACAGTGAAGACAGTCATCAAAAAGTGGAGAAAATATGGGACAACAGTGATGTTGCAAAGAACTGGACGTCCCTCCAAAATTGATGAAAATACAAGACATAAACTGGTCAGAGAGGCTGCCAAGAGACCTACAGCAACACTGAAGGAGCTGCAGGAAATTCTGGCAAGTACTGGTCGTGTACTACATGTGACAACAATCTCTCATATTCTCCATATATCTGACTATGGGGTATGTTTGCAAGACGGAAGCCTTTTCTTACATAGAAAAACATCCAAGTCTGGCTAAAATTTGCAAAACAATACATCAAGTCTCCCAAAAGCATGTGGGAAAATGTGTTATGGTCTGATGAGACCAAGGTTGAACTTTTTGGCCACAATTCTAAAAGGTACATTTGGTGCAAAAACATCACTTTGCATCACTAAAAAACCACCATCCCCATGGTGAAGCATGGTGGTGGCAGTATCATGCTTTGGGGTTGTTCTTCTTCAGCTGGAACTGGGACTTTAGTCAAGGTAGAGGGAATTATGAACAGTTCCAAATACCAGTCTCTTCTGGCCCAAAACCTTCAAGCATCTGCTAGAAAGCTGAAGATGAAGGGGAATTTCACCTTTCAACATGACAATGACCCCAAGCATACATCCAAATCAACAAAAGAATGGCTTCACCAAAAGAAAATTAAAGTTTTGGAATGGCCCAGCCAGAGCCTAGACCTAAATCCAACAGAAAATCTGTGGGGTGACCTGAAGAGGGCTGTGCACAAGAGATGCCCTCGCAATCTGACAGATTTGGAGTGCTTTTGCAAGGAAGAGTGGGCAAATATTGCCAAGTCAAGATGTGCCTTGCTGATAGGCTCCTATCCAAGAAGACTGAATGCTGTAATTAGATCAAAAGCTGCTTCAACAAAGTATTAGTTTAAGGATATGCACACTTATGCAACCAGCTTACTGTACGTTTATTTTTTATATTTTTCCCCTAACAGAGTTGTTTGTTTTTCAATTGAATTGTACAGGTTATAGGTCACATTAAAGGTGGGAGAAATTTTTAAATGATTTATTGTGGTCTCAGTTTTTATAGCACAAAAAAACTGGGATTTTAAAAGGGGTGTGTAAACTTTTTATATCCACTGTATAGTTAAATAGTGGCCACCCTTGAACAGAAGCCACTGTAAAAAACAAAAATAGCTGTAATAAAAGCCATACTCAGTGACTTGCATTCAATGATGGCTTCTAATCAAAGCTTTACTATTGATGGACTATTCCCACAGGTGCTTGTGATTGAAACCACCTCCTCCCTTAAAATATTAAAATATTTCAACTAACTGCACACTTTGTTTATTACTGATGTTCATTTTGGGATTGCACGTTTCATTGTTTTGGTGGTAATTGAGAGGTGCAAAGGTAGCATACATACACACACACCATTTATGACACAGACAAATAACTGGTGTCAGAGCCATGGACCTAAATTGAATGCCAAGAAATGCATAATAGTATTATTTGGGAAGTCATCCACCCATGGTATCTATCGTATTGACAACACACCCGTAAGAGATGACCCAGTAGTCAGGGACCTGGGGACATATACAGACAGTAATCTAGACTTTAACCATCATGTCTCTGCAGTGGTGAGGAAATCATTCTACGTTGTGCAACTTATAAACAAAGGTATGGCATCTAGGTCCAAGGAAGTCATTGCTCCACTGTATTCGGCATTCATCATACCTATAATTGAGTACAATGCCCTCTTTGATATGTAACCAGGCATATCCAACAACTGGAATGTCCACAGAGGTTCCTCACTAAAATAATACAAGGCATAAGTAAAATATCCTATGCAGGCCACCTGAAGGCCCTACCCCTGTATTCTGTCTCCTACAGGCTGTTGAGGGGAGATCTATGCCTGGCATACAGAACAACCCATTCTAAACATTCTAAAGACTTGAACCTTGCCTGTGATATAAATATGACTTGCTGGAGAGACAGGTATGTATCCCAGAGACTACCCCTTCTCTGGAACAGGCTCCCCATCCATGTTAAACAGAGTTCCTCCCTAATCCAATTCAAGTGTAACTTGGACAACTGAATTCAGAACAGGAAATTCACCTATGTTTCTAATGGACACAGGCAGCCAGTAAATGGTATATCTCCCAGGTTCCTACTTGTAAGTGTTTTATCTCCCAAGCCTCTGCTCACAATTATCAAGGGTACCAGAACTTGTCAGAGGTTTGGGATGCATGGATAGATTTAAAATGCCCTTGTGGTCATTAGCCTAATAAACACCTATGAACCTACACACTGCTTGCCTATTTTATACAACTTACATAAAAAGAACTTACGCCCACACAAACATACACACACACAGACACACACACTCACACACACCCACACTCACACACACCCACACTCACACACACACACCCACACCCACGCACACAAAGACCTGGTTCATACTACACAGGTATTTTGTGCATCTTGTACAGCAGCACAATCTCCAGAAGTAGACATGCTGTGAGACTTGGCATGTAGGCTATTGTGCAGTGCAAAAGTATTTGCATTTTCTGTAGACAAACTGCTGGCAAAGATTAACTGGTCCTACTGTTAAGTGTATCATATTGGTGCTTTACTTACAAAAAAGAGTTTTGTTTTTAAATATGTCCGAAGTGTTACTAATTTTTTTTTAACAGTCATCTTTAACTTTCACATTTCTTGTTTTAGGTGCAAACTTAAAATTAAACAATAAATGACAAATGTTCATTTATTTTTCACCCTTTTTCCTAGCATTTCAATACTGCAAGTTTTTTTTTTTTCATTTGATGTTTATTGCCTTTTACTAACCATTTTACTGTGGATCATTTCAGGATAAAAGTTTTGACATGTGTATATTGATAGCTTCTTCAATAATTTATGCCCGCCACAGCTGGAAGCAGCTGATTTGAATTGAAGCACTTCTAAACTGAAGCAGACAAGACAATGCCAGAGGTAATGCTTTAGTCTGAAATATTCAATGCAAGCTACTGAAAATATATTGCAGTATAGACCTATTCTACTAGAGATAGAAGGACATACATTTAGTTACAGCAAATAATGGAGTAAGGTCCTCATTTAGCATGACAAATTATTTTGTATTATACTGACAACTTTTTGTTAAAAGATGAAAGTTGTGAATTTATTTATTTATTTAATTTATTTATTTGCATTTGTTTACTGGAGTAGAGCACTGATCAATTCTGACCAATTTCAGTCTCATCCTGAGGAGCTTAGTGAGTCATATTGAAAAAAGAAATTTGAAAGTAACAGTCCAATGGATAAACACACTAGTACCAAAAAAATATATAACTATTCAGAAAAGATAGGTACTTGTGCGTGAAGTGAGGATACAGCCAATGTTCACAAGCTTCCTTTGATTAAGATATCCAAGTCAAGTCGATGTGAATTCAAATCCATTTATTCACATAAAGTAAAAAACAAAAGATGAGCGCTTTCGCTAAAATTAGCTTCTTCAGATCCTACAAATGGTGAATTAATTCCACCCTTTATATAGTCATGTTACTACATTTAAATAGAATAATTATACTCAATTAAATAATTAAATAATTAACTAAGCTATAATTAAAAAGTACAATTGTTAAAACACAGAAAATCTTGTAGATCGTATGCTAGCATTAAGTATATATCATTATAAAATATTTCTAACAATGAATCAAATCAAATAGTACATTAATATATTAAAACATAGCATTACTTAATTACTTTATTGGTATTTTAAATACATATATTCTTATTTTATCTCTGGTATACACAATATAGCATCCATAGATAATTAGTTCAGACATTCATCAGTTACATGGTTTTTATATATACATACATATTTTTAAGTAATGCTATGTTTTAATATAGTAATGTACTATTTGATTTGATTCATTGTTAGAAATATTTTATACTGATATATACTTAATGCTAGCATACGATCTACAAGATTTTCTGTGTTTTAACAATTGTACTTTTTAATTACAGCTTAGTTAATTATTTAATTATTTAATTGAGTATAATTATTCTATTTAAATGTAGTAACATGACTATATAAAGGGTGGAATTAATTCACCATTTGTAGGATCTGAAGAAGCTAATTTTAGCGAAAGCGCTCATCTTTTTGTTTTTTACTTTATGTGAATAAATGGATTTGAATTCACATCGACTTGACTTGGATATCTTAATCAAAGGAAGATTGTGAACATTGGCTGTATCCTCACTTCACGCACAAGTACCTATCTTTTCTGAATATTGAAAAAAGAAATGTATTGATGTATTGCTGGAATATTATGGAAGAGTCTAAGGATATGCCTAGGTACTTATAACATGTCTTTCCTCCAAGTTACAGATGTATTTTATGAATTGGTGGGGTAATTTTATTTCTCCCACAAAATGTTACAAGTACCAAGCAACATGGTCTGGGGTTTTGTTGATTTAATTGCAGAACCAGAAACAGAGGTTATAAATGTGGTTTTATAAAAGGTGAATCAATCCTATTATTACCTTAAATAATAATACCCAATTGTTAAGCAGGTAGGTTTACTGGAGACACAGTCCCTTTTCAGGGGTGACCCATGAGCAGTGTCCAGTTAACTGGCTTGCTCAAGATATTACATAACAGGTAAATGAGGGCTGAGAGAATGAAACACTGTAACACAGGAACTACAGCTCACAGACTTAACTATATGCACCAACTGCCAGACAATTTGTCAAGAATAACTGGAGAATTGGTATACAGGCTGGTTTTGATGATGGGGAGGTCAGAGGGGTAATGATAATAAAAAAAAGAAGAAAACAGTGTGGGATCAAAGAATGAGCTTTGGAGAACCCCCAAAGTGAGGGTGGTCAGGCCTGAGAAGGTGGTTCCATAAAGTACAGTAAGAAAACAATTATGTAGGGAAAATTTTTAGTAGTCTAGAGAGAAACAGATTATGTTCACCAATATCAAAACATGTTTTAATTCACAGACTTCTGCAAGGAAGCAAACTTTCATCCATATTAGAATTTGGAATGTATGACATCTATAGTCATACAGAGGATAGTGTTTGTGCTAAAAGCATATTAATTTTGTGTTGTTCACTGACCTCCATGCAGATTAACATTTCTCTCGGACAAACTCCTGGCACTAAACTTCTGTTCTCATCCTCTAACTCTACTACTTTTACCTCATGTGTTATATTTCCCTACCTATCCATACAACTTTCATTCACCCAATATACCCAAACTGCATTTATCTAAAACCTGTCCTATAGTATCCCACCCACCCCATTCCTTCAGCACTCCCCCTCATGCCCTCATTTATTCATAATAACCAGGTCTCAACATTATTTCCTTCATAAGACTGCCTGCTTATAAATCTTACAACTGCATTCACAAAATTAAACTCTCTTCTACCAAAATCACATTTGTACAGCAAATAACTTCTTCCTTCAAATACTATCACACAGAAACTGTCTTATGCTTCTTAACCCACTGAAAGGCAGAGACGAACTAAACTTGGACACCTCCTTAAGCACAGAAACCTTTTGTGTGTATAACACAGCAAACCATCTTAGAAACTCTCTCATAGCTCATGTCTAATGTCAGTGCTTACTAAACAAAGTGAACTTCTTAGAAGCATGGCCACTCAATATAAGCTTGAAACTCTGTCGTGTAGAAACTTGGCTAAACAAAGAACACTAAACTATCTTTTTTATTTATATGCCTCCTATAGTGCCCATAGAAATAAATTCCTTGGCACCAAAAAGGAGGAAGACAAACCATACTTCTTGTTTAAAAAGAACTAAATGCATACATCATTAGTTCTATAGTGTGGGACCAAAGATGGAGTTTTAAAAATACCACAAACCCTGAATGGGTTATGAGAAGGGCAACTCTCGACTGCAATACTTACCTTTACTTATGTTCTACTTATATGTCACCTCTAGCAAACACTCTGCATTCTAATCAACTCCTACCCTCCCTAAAGCGCTAGACATGCAACTGAAACATATCCTTGAGCAACTACAACTTGGACTGGGCAGGATCACATATATAACAAAACTAAAATATTCCACTAACCGATATAACCTTTCACAGTTTATATAACAAAACTAAAATATTCCACTAACCGATATAACCTTTCACAGTTTATTATTTCACTAACTCATCCAACTCTTTATCTTCACAAGACACACTTTGACAGCTGCTACTCACAAATTACCTACAAGAGATGTATTTATTCCATTTTTATTTATAACTCCATCAGATTATCTTCTAAAAATGTCCAGTGTAATTCAAAATGTAAAGTATCCCTTTAATGCTCTGCTGCAGATAATTCTCTGTGCTGATTAATGCCCTATTACCTACTAGCTTGATGCCATTTTACTCCATAAGCAACCCTAATTGCATCCTTAATTTCTTCTAAAACTATTTAATCTCTATTCTGGACTTTCTGTATCCCATTAACAAATGTATGGTAAGGGACAATCACTGTCCTTTGGCTTACAGTAAAACTCAAAATCAAATACACCAATATAACACTGTTGGCCAACATGGAAATCTACACACACAGTGGGGGGGATTTCATAAAGCTTACATGGACTTTTTTCCCATGTAGGCATAGTGGCATGGTGCTTGCATGGAAGTAAGCAGATGTAAGATCCAGTAAACAGTGCTGAGGGACATGCACAAGTGTTCGAACACACGGAAGTGTCCATGGCATGCAAACCACCTCATAAGCAGGTGAATTGCATACAAATTAGATGGTAGAGCAATCCAGCAAGCAGAAAGGCAGTCCTGCAGACCCCACGTTGGTGTCTGTAATGTGCACAGAAAAAGTCTATTCCCTGGATTCAAGAAGCTTGTGCCAGGCGCACGCATAGCGTAGGCGTTATAATGCCAAATATGGCCGCCGAGCGATTCAGGTACGATCCAATTCCACGTGCACTACTGGCGTACGCCAGATCTGCGCAGCTCTCAGCGTAGGTATGCAAATCACCCCATGTGCAGTGTTGCACCATGCAAATGAAGGCATATAGCGATTCATGAAGTGGTGCAGGTGTAGCATAAGCCCACGGAAATGTAAACCAAAAAACACGGTTTACATTTTCTCAAACAGAACACCGGAGCTATGGAAGAGGGCCAGACCCAGGTATCACAACGTTAACATATGCCAATGGTGAAATACACAGCCAATGGCATAAGAAAAGATGCACAACACGTAAATAACAACATTTAATGTCATGTCCACAGTAACGCACAGCAGAACTGCAGGGCATGTGTGCGGAAGCTGTAACATAAAGAAATAATATAAAAATGTCATAAAATCACAATGTAATAGAAATCAGGTTTACAGCATAACACACAATGGTAGGCATGGAACACCACAACCAAGGTGCAAGGGTTGCTAAGGGCTTGCGACAGTGTTTGGTGCGGTAACTATGAATTAGTAGTCAATGCCATGCAAATGAGGCAGATAATACTGAATCGCAAATGTCCCGCCGGAGGAAGGTTGTACCATACGGTGCAGTGGTATAACACCGAGGAGTGGCTCAGAGGAGATACGTGACATCAGCAGAGGGGTGTGCCACTGTAGCACTCTGCACACAGGAGCATTGCAAATCTGGCCTGTCCGTTGCTAAGCAAAGCTGCAGGATAGGGATGGGGAGGAATCGTTTAGCTGAGAGCACACATGGCGGCCAAAAGCGCATGTGTACAAGGATGAAAATGTGCCCAAAACCCAGTAATTGGACGCACGCACTGCAAACAATAGCAGAAACAGGAAGGTCAGGGGAAGAAAAGAAGGAAATGCGGAAGTAGGGTAATTGGAGTACTAATGAGCAATCAACACCAATCAACCCACGAAGGCCAATTGACGGCAGCTGACAAGTCCGCTTGCAGAAACCTGCAAAACACGATAGGGGAGGCATGTGAATGCAAAGAAAGGAGGGGAGGTATTGGATTGCAAAGATAGGAGACCTGACACAGCAGAGCAAAGCAAACCGACAGCAGACCGGCAGTAGCACACATAACGCAAGATCGCCAGGTCCAGGTTAGTACAAATGTAACTAGGCTGCAGGATGCTCGCCAGAAAATGGTACGTGCAACGCAGAAATGTAAAGGGAAGGTCAAGAGGTAATCCACGGCAGGCAAATGTAATTCAACACCAAAGGCACCACAATAGTATTTCCGGCAGTAAAACACATAACATAACCTGTAGCTACGAACGTACATACACACCCTATGACATCATCGATGTTCACAGCACAATAGTATAAAGTGTGAAAGCACCCAACACACACCTGTGTATTCCCAAACACTGCACCATAGGTGTAAACACACGGGGAACTTTTAAAATGTACATGTTGGGAGCTGCCATAGCTGTGATTCATCAGCATGTATTAGAGACTGATGGTGTTGTGGAGGATGATGCCGACAACCACCGCAGGCCTCGGAGGAGAAGGAGAGTGTTCAGACCAAGGGTAACCTACCAGGGGCTACATGACCTGGAGATAGTAAAGCATTACAGGGTGGACAGGGACATCTTACAGCAAATAGTGGAGCTGTGCCGGCCATGCCTGAGAACCAGAAACAACAGAGGGAAACCCATACCAGTGGACACGAAGGTATGTGTAAGCCTGCGAATACTGGCCACAGGTACCTTTCAAAGGCCAACTGGAGATATAATAGGTATCTCACAGGCATCAGCATCCAGGGTACTACACCAGTTCCTGGATGCCATGTTACCACATGCCAATGAGCAGATATACTTCCCCAGAACTCAGGAGGAGTTGGCCAGCAATATGCGCCACTTCCACCGTGTGGCACAATACCCGGAGGTACTGAGTGCGATAGACTGCACGCACATACAAATCAAGTCACCACCCGGTGAGCAGGGTAGGCGCTACATAAAACGCAAGGGATTCCACTCCATCAACTGCCAGGTCATGTGCAATTCCCAGGGCATTATCATGGATGTGTGTGCTGGCAGCTTTGGAAGATACCATGACTCACATATCTGGCATGCCTCACAGCTGTATCAGGTATTTGTCAGGGGGGACATCCCACATGGCCATCTCGTGGGGGATGCTGGCTATGCACTGGAGCCGTGGATGATGACTCCCATCAGAAATGCACACAGACCCATGCAAAAACGCCATAATGAGGCACACGCACAAACCAGAATCATCATAGAGCGTGTGTTCGGGATGCTGAAATCATGGTTCCGGTGCTTGGATACATCTGGTGGAGCCTTGCAATACTCTCCAGGCACGTGTGCCCACATCGTCATAGTATGTGCCATGCTACATAATATGATCCTGCGGAAGCAGCTGCAGCAGGGACAAAATGGTGAAGGCCCTCATAGCCCACCGCAATTGCCAAGGCCAGCAGAGGCACAGAGGGATTCAGACCATGAACACACTGTGCCAGCCCCAGTAGGCAGACGGAGGCGTGCCCAATATGCCTACGCCTTGGCAAAGAGGGAATGTATAGCACATACTTTGACCGTGTAGGCCCCTATGGACTGACACCTCTCCACCTGCACACACAGTAAAATGGATGGCACACAAACATGACCACCTGTAAATTGTAATGTATAGGTGGCCCAATGTGTGACTCCTACATAGGCAGCCCTCAAACATTGTAAACATAACAACCAGTGGAACATGGAATGCCAACACCTGAACAGTACATGAGTCTTACAGCATATGGTGGTGCTGTGTGCCTGTCACGTTCCCCGCCAGATATATTTATATATATATATATATATTTATATATATATATATATATATATATATATATATATATATATAGTTTTATATATATATATATATATATATATATGTACACATATGCATATATATAATACAGATAGAAAGGGCAATAGAGGGATATATGGTGATATAGATGGATTCAGCGATATCTGCAAATATAATAGATAGTTCAACGACATTCATAACATCTTGGAGGTACAAATAAATAAGATACCGCCAACCATGGAATGTGTAACATATCGACATGCGTAACCACGAGGCTGAAAGACCGATAGAACACAGTACCAGAACAGTACATCTGCGAGTAATAGTATGAGGATATGAAGGGACAGTTAGTTACCGCTGCCGGTGTCGTGGTCCACGTAGGTACTGTGTTCAACTGTGTCTGTGAGTGCCGTAGTCTGTGTAAGTGTGCGTTGAGGGTGCCGTGTGCATTTCTGTGCGACTGTAATGTGTGTGTGTCCGCAACATGTGTATGTTGGTGCCAAGTCAGAGGCAGATCAGTATGGTAGGTGTGGGTATAGCTAGCCATAGGCATACGGTTACTACCTGTACCACAGTAGGAGGGACAGCCCCACCCTGGGCAGGTGTGTCCTGACATAAAACAGTACAAAGGGCAAATGTCTGAGATGGTAGGACATAAATATGTCCCATATATAATGTAACAGTCGTATTTAATAGTTATGCCTGTATGTAAGAAACTTAAATGTTACATGCAATATGATAAGTAGCCAAAGTCACACAACAATAGGTATGTAGTGAGGATAAAAGTATGTGCTACCTGTGTACTGACCATGGCTACGTGTTGGCCTGTAAACACCGCTTTGTGTCCCGCAAGTGTCCAACAATGACCATATGAAAAGGTGGCAACCCATGGGAAACAGGCTCTTTTAACACAACCACAATGACTGCAAATATCTGGGACAGGAATACAAGGGATAGCTGTCACTTACACATATCCCCTGATATATTGCTGCAATTACGGAGGTATACAAGTAGCAAGCCCACCTGCAGACAATATAGAAACCAATTAACAATGGCCCAATGTACAATCCCGTAACATAAGTCTACTAACTGTTAGCTCTCTAATTAGGGACGGAGCCCACACACATATATACGGATTATGTAGAAATGCAAGGCCCACAAACCGTATATGTTACGTACAACCACCGACACCCCCACACTAGAAACTAAAGCAATACAAACTGTAATAGCAGCACAAACATCCAGTCAGTCAATTACATCTGTAGAACCCTCAACATACCGTGTGAGAGACACAAATTAAAGCGACAAGCAAAACTGCAGGCGTTGTATAATGGAACAAACAGCCATGTTACAGGTTTTGACTGCTATACTCCGTTATCAGGCGTCGGGATGACAGGTACACCCACATGTTGAACCAAATACTCTACCTGTCACACACAATCCACGGGGACATGAATCCAAACTATACTTGTCTCCATGCATAGCAGTTGCAGTTACACATAACAAAACACAATACAGACCGTCTCCCGAAGGTAGGGCAAATAGGCAACGCCTAAGTGGAGAATCAATTATACCCCACTGTCGCGTGTAATTGGCGAATGGAGTAGCTGCACAGCTGATATGCAAGTAATTAGTCACTCAGGAACACCAATTGGTGGGAAGAATCCACATGTTGCAGGTATCGACGTATATAAGGATGACTTGCCAGACATTCAAACCGTATGCTCATACCGAATAACAGTTGAAACACTGTGAGAGAAAACGCCATAACGACAACAAGGTATGTAGAACGCCCGATATGTAAGGTTATGTATAGCATGATCTGTATTAATTATTTTTACTGTATGTATAGCCTGTTTTGCATTAAGTAAACGTGTCCGCAATGCATAAAGTGGGGAAAGGTATTTATGTAGTGATGTCTTGCTGAGCATACTAACGCTTGTAGAATCTGTGCGTCCAGCAGTGGGACACAAGGTACACAGCACAGACACCACAAGGGATGCTACATGAGGCCATTAAACAGAACAATGCCATACAACCCGCCGTCAGTGGTAGGGTATGTCCAACAAGGACGTGCCATATTAGGGGATAGTATATGTTGATATACTTGTCACAGCACGCATGTGTATGGGCATATAACGTTAATGACATATGTAAGGTGGTCCTGCTGAGCAAGTATGCTTTGCATTATGGGATACTATGTGAAATATGTGTAATGTATAGTATTATAGGTAGATATGACAGATATTCTACACAGCATAACAGGCATATCATGCATACCACAGGTATAGTCTATTGGTATGCACAATAACAGGATACATATGGCCTGTAGGTATGGGACATAGTAATAGCATGATAGCTAATCTAAATGGAAGGGCTACCAAGTAACCATGCACAAAGGAAATGCAATAGCTGCACAGGTGCATAGTGGGGTACTATGCAGTCTGGCAAGTCCATGTGTAAACACAACTACAGTGTTCACACTAGTGGCACCTCTCCAGGGTAGTGTCCTGTGAAGAGCAGAGCCAGGTGTGACCTGCACCACTGCACAGTACAGCCACTGCAGTGATCCCAGGCCTACATGTGTCTCCCAACCACCAAGGGAGGTATCACATGAGCAGTGCTACTGAGTGTCCCTGCGTGATGTACATAGGACTTATGTTCCACAGCATGGTGAGTGTCCAGTTTGGGAATGTAACCCAGAAGCACATCCCACTCATTGTGGAGTGTGTGCACATATCCATGAGCATGTTGCTCACAGTGGCCTCTGCTTATGTTGCGTATGAGGAGTACATCCATCAATAATGTTGTGGACATGGGCCCTGTCTGATCAGCAGAGGTCACCCCTGAGTATGTAGTATGCAATTGTGTACAGATGTGGTGTCCGTAGTGCAGCCGCATATTTAAACCGTCGGAGCTCAGTAAACGTCATGGCGTGTTAATGTTGTGGCATGTAAAGCTGTAGCTGTTGTGTAAGGTACACCCTAAATGGGGTGGTGTACCCATGAATGTGTGTAGATGTCCTGAGTTCAGAGGTACAATGGGTGCCTATGTACCAGTTACACACCCAGTACAGATAGGTGTGGCCATGTAGGAGGATATCCACGCCACAGTGGCAATATGGTAACCACAGGAGTGGGTGCGACATATGTGTGAACTGCAAACATGTACAATGTGATATGTATGTAGGGGACTACCATCCATGTGATAGTCAGTGGGTGAATGGTGTAATGCAAAGGTGATGTGCATGCACCTTGTGTCATGCAGCTTGATGCCATGATAGTCAGATTATGTATCTGTCACAGCGACACCCATATGGTTGGAGTCAGTATCAGCTGGTGGAGCAATCATGGTGCTTGGTATGTAGGGGTTTGAAAGCTAGACGGGGAAAGTCCCCTGTGCCAGCCTGTTCCGTAGGGAAGCATATACTGAACATAAGGGGTCCTATGACTGATGACCGTGGTATGCCAAATGTACCTGACATGTAGTAGGTACTATGGTATGCTGACCTCACTGTGTGTCCTGTCCATGAGCCACATAGCATAACATCCTGAGACACAGGGTACGATGTGCAGGTGGATGTGTATGTTGTCAATACCAGAATGGAGAATGGTGCTGAAAGGCAATGAGAGGACAATGTAGGATGTATGGACTCCCATACCATCAGCAACTGCCCTGGTAACTGTATGAAAGGAGTCCACCATGTGTAGGGGCCATGCGCTGGCCTTAACAAGCCCAACCCGGGTGGCAGCAAAGGACGGGAGCCCAACAATGTCTCTGAGAATGATGTCCTTGATGATGTTCCCCATAGCCATGCAGAACAGTCCAGTCAGGTGTGTAGGACTATAGTCCCACTCGTGCAATGCGGTGCCACCTGTGTGTAGTGTGATAAATGCTGCTGTGTGCCATTCAGGGACTACAATGTCTGAAACAACGCTATCACTGAATATGGTGGCCTAGTGGGGAGACATGTAATTCAGAGGTTGGTGGACATCACAGCCTGGGACGTTGGAAGGTGACATGGGGCCAGTGTCCCAGGACATATAGAGTGTAGGTCAGTACTGTGTAGGTGTGACCACAGGGACACCACAATGTTCATGTATGGATTGCGGCCCTGTAGTGAGTGAGAGGGTGTACTGTCAGCATTGAATCCATCCTCCAGCATGTTGCCAACAATACCTGGGTCTGCAATGTTCCTGAGTGACTGTTGTATGTGACAGCAGATGTGGGTGTTGCCATCGAATACTGACATACTACCATAATGCCTGGTGGTACACCCTGGAATGTGTGGCAGTCATGTTTACGTAGCTAGTCTTGGAGTATGTGATGAGGGACCCTGTGGCCCCACCATGGCTGACCAGTGAGCCACCCCACACATGGGAAAGTACACCACTGTGCAACAGCCTACACCTGTTGTTGTACATCATATGTCCATGGAACATTACCACCAGAGTGGCGTCTGTTATCTGGTGTGTACCATCATGGCTCTGTGTGGAATAGCATGATCCATGCAGTTGTGTCATGCTATTTAAGTGCACTGGGGTATGTGTCAGCATTTGTATGTGTATTGTCCATCTGCACGGGTGTCATGATGTTAACAACCGCTGTCAGCAGACGTCTGTAGTAGGTGTTGTAGTAAACATGTACTGTGTATGCTGTGATGGGTGTGTTGCCGGGATGTGGCTAACAAGGTCGATTAGCATATGTTCGGAATCCACCAATGAGGGGATAACCCCAGGTGTGTAACACCAGTCACATGGTGGTAGTGTTCATGCCAAGGGTAATGTAGGTCTTGGAGGTGGTGTGTATGGGTTGATCCAGCAGAGCGCTGGGTATGACTCATGGATGTGTCGGTACATGAGTGGCTATCCCAGTAAAGTGTGGGGTAGTGTCAGTCACACATCAGTAGTAGCTGAGGCCCACTGTCCACTATACCAACATAGAAGGTATGTTACCCGTGGGGTATGATGTTGACTCTGTCGCTTGTTATAATGTGTATAGCGGTCCCGGACACAGTTAGTTGCATGTGGAGCACCTCTGATGCATTGTGCTAAACAACTTGCCAGGATGTGTGCAAAACATAGTGGGATATGGGAACCCCTCAGCTGTGGGTGTGCTGGTCCAGGTATGTGCCTGAAAGGTATGGTCTGTCTATAACCTGTCATTGCAGGTGTGCTCTGCAGAGCCTAGAGGCAGGTCACAGTCACTGCAGAGATGTTTGAGTGGTGCATTATAAGGTGTGCCTTGCCTGCGTCGTCACAGAGGAAGATGCAAGCAATGTGTCACATGACCCCATGTCGCGCCTGCCAGTTACCGCCCTGCCGGTGACAGTTATTGGAAACTGTGCAAGACAGGCAGTATAGAAGCAGCAAGAGCCTTACATGTGGGCTGTACTCCCAGGGCTGACAGGTGCAAGTCATCTGTGCCACAGCATTGTGTTTGACCAGGACAGTCATAGCGGACAGATACCACATGCCTGTGGAATGACAATAGGAGCATAGGCAACTGTTGAAGTGACACAGTCGGTCATTGTACAGTGGTATCGTGTCCGGACAAATGCAAAATGCTCCCCAGGGCTAGGCCCACACTCTCAGGGCTATAAGACTGTTGAGCTATTGCATGTCCCTGCACACATAGTCTGTGAAGTGGCATCACAGGGCCGTCACACTAATATGGCAAATGACAGACATATCGTACCTGGTGAGGTGTGGCATGGGTGCATAGGTTATGTTGCAGAAGCAGTTACCCGACAGCAAGATGTAAGCGACTAATGCCTTGTGTAGCCTGCTGTGTGGAACTGCAGTGTGACACCCTACAGAGTCAGCTATGACTGGTGTGTTGTGAATGTTATAACTCACTATTGGCTGTATGTGGTGGGCACACATGAGTCTGTGGGCTATAAGCTGGTGATGTTGTCTGCCATGATGGGGGCTACCTCTGGTGCCTACAGTGAGTATGGAGACGTACTGCACAGGTTGTCCTCGTAGGTGTGTCCAGTGGTGTAGATCATGTGAGACTATGTGATGGGTGGGGTGTGTTGCGAATGTTACACATCCCCAAATGACTGTCAGGTGCAGTCAGGGTTGGTGACAGCATTACCCCCAGCCATAGCTGTCAGCCCCCTGTCCCCAAACAGAGGAACATTAGCCCTCATACCGTGTGACAAATGGGCGAAACGTGGAACACTTACAACTGGCTTACTAACAGCGTCAACTAGGAAGGGCATATGATGGCTAAAATAGGCTGGTCTTACATATAAAACAGATATTCCAATGAATTAATGTGATTCCCATCTATTTAGCCATGGCTAGCAGGTAAACTATGTACAACAATGAATGTGTGACAGACCCTTCCAATGTGGAACCATGAGGAACATGCACCTTTTAGAACCCCAAATGTGGTATGTTCCCCGTAATGAGGTACACCTGAGAGCTATGGGCCCAGCACGGCTGCAGACGTGCATCCCCCACAGGCTGTAGTGCCGTATGTTGGGAGGTGAGCATTGAATGTGTACATGAGACAATTGCTCTATTGCCACATGTACGACATATCCCTCATATAGACAGGCAGTAGCACTGGTACGTGACAGCTGGACATGCCTGTATATACAACCATGTCCCACAGGATATGTGCTTTACGTGTGTACAACAGCTGTCGTACCTTAAGCAAGCTGGGAAGTGTAGGACAGCCAGTGTACCTGTGGGACATGGTGTGGAATGGGCGCTATAGTAATCAGTAGCTCATGACATGCTCACATGTTCTAGACAAGTGCCTAGCATGACCATACAATACAGATAGGGTGTTGGATAATATCAACACACAAGTGGTGATGACAGTCATTTAGGGTGGCACCGCACAATAACCCTGCTGAGTATGGTGTGCATGTCCATGAAAGCACTGTAGATGTTAGCAGTACAGATGTACAAGACAGCATGGATATTTGATTACAAATACCTTTGCATGTCACAGGAGTGTTCCACCAGTGGCCTGTTGACAGACTCACAACTACAAAAGGTGCAAGAGTGACATGTGCACAGCACATCAGTGCCAGATACAGTAGAACATGGTTAATGTGTTGTACCCCACCATCATTGTAGCCCATACCACACAGACAAATGTTAGGCATCTGTGTATGTAAGGCTGTGAATGGCCATGACCTATCAGTATAGCTGTGTCAGTGTTGTGAACAACATACAGAATGGGCTGTGTGGGTGAGGTGTGTGACATATGTGCACAGTCTGATGGATGATACCAGCAGTGTTTCCGCTAGGTGAACATCCCTGTACCCATAAACTACTACCTAGGCTGTGGCAACATTATGGACACTGTGTAAGGGATGGTGCTGTGCAGTGCACCCCCTGACATGGTGACGTCTCCAGGCCCCTTAGGTAGTCATATGAGGTACCCATGTCATGTCAGGGTGCCATCCATGAGCACGGAGATCACTGGACAGGCATATACAGCACTGTGATGACCAATATTGGATCACATACCACCTGTAAGGGGTAATGGCTATGCATGAATGTGCGATACCAGCCTTCACAATCCACACCTCCACTATGCAGCATGCTGTCTACCTTGCAGAAGGACATTTGCTACACCATGATGATGGACATGCTACATGTCCATATCCTGATCTATATGACATATGTCATGGACAGCCACCATCCTAATACTAGGATCGCCACAGGCTGGACAGATCCCTGTGCCATATATGTGACATACTCCCACCATATCATGCAACCCTGTCCATCAAAGCTGCACATGTCATCCCAGTCATACATGGTGTGATGGCTGCATGGTAGATGTACTATCAACTGACTGGATCAGTAATGTGGCACCGATGCACCTTGCGGTGGCACAATGGCTGTCTGTTACAGCATGGTAACCATGCCTGTACATGCTATGGTTGATGACCATCCCTGCGAATGTCGTCTGACTATCCATTGTCCCATGTCTATCACATGTGTAATACAGGCGATCCGTGGCAGGATGTTGAACAGCTGTACAGTGCTGTGTAGATGTATATGGCAAAACACATGCATGTACAGGTGTCCATGCGTATGTGTGCATTGTCACTGCTCAAGTCCATTACGGCTGTGTCTGTGTTGACATGTGACATATACACAGCATCCAGGTCAACAGTAGTACCGTGGACACATCGAGGCATGTGCAGATAGGTAAGAACACAAGAGCAGGCAAATAGATATGCCCACAGCAAGACAGCATTTACATGGAGTATGAACACTGTAATGAGGTGACACACATATATGGTGATGATATCCAATGCATAATGGGTGTGACATGTGTGACACAACCACGTCAGTCATGTCAGTGTCATGATGCTTTGCAAAGATAACTGTGCAGATGCAGTAGATGTCATAGAAATGTATGTGCAGCAGTATCTCTGTACATCTCTGAAACTGTGACCTGTCACCATCATTATGTTTTACAGATAATGCCCCGTCTATGCCTCCCAGCATACACCTGCCAGGAGGATGATGTCCTCATCCCACAGCTCCATGACAACTATGACTTGTTGCTCAGCCATGTGCCACAGCATGCCCAGCAGTGGGATGACCTGTGGCAGGATCTACGCAGGAGGGTGAATGATGTGAGTGGCCATAACCGCACCTACCAGCAGGTGCGCAGACACTGCACGGACCTGATACAACATGCAAAACAGCATGCCACTGCAATCACCAGGGAACAAGGTGGAACAGGTGGTGGGCCACCAACCCAGCCCCACTCACACACACACCGAGGAGCTACTGGCCAGTCTGGGGACACCCAGGGAACAGCATCCAGAAACACTAGCTGCCATCGTGGAGGTGGGTGTCTCCCAACCAATGAGCCTGGAGTTGCCTGGTAAGTCAGTACTGCGCATATGGCTATTATATCCCATGTAGTTGCATGTGTCACTGTACATTATGTAAACTAACAACATATGCCAGATATGTGGACACACGTATTCTACGTTGTGTATGCACACATGTGCATACTATATGCTATTCCACAGGTGAATGTGTTCACATGCACAGTGCAACCTGTGGCTGTCATACATTCATGGATAATGGTCATACTGGTGTGTCACCCCTATATAGGTACCTCTGGCATGCCGCACAGACATGGGTCCGTTGCAGGTGAGACTGTCATCAGTATCAGGCATGTTACAGTGTAGATCTATTTGCCATGTGGCCAGTTAACACTTGCACACCTGATGTTTGTTCCAGTCACGATATGCAGGTCGCACCACCATGCATTCACACACCACCCATGTGCAATATATACAAACGTAATGATACACAGACTTGAAACCACAGTACTTGTCATTGCGACATGTGTGGTCAGCTGTGCATACAACGGTGGAGGTGTTCTACAATGGAGACATATGTAGTATGCATTGGAACAACATGTGTGGTACGCACACAGTACCACACAGTGAGCTGTGATATGGGCAGCCCACAAGTGTCACCATTGTGTCATATGCCCCTGCATTGGGTGTACACATTGTGATGTGCCAACTGACATGTCCCAGACATGTAGTGTTCTGTCTGCAATATTGTCACACTATCGCATGACCTATACCCCACATACTAAACATACAACCCGTTGTCTGCATAGCCCTGTGGATTGTGACATATATGGGTGTATGTCATATGGGACCACACAGACATGTGGAGAAGATGCCCATCACACACAATTGGCCAACACATGTGCACACATGGCCATGGAGGATGGCCAGAGACATGTAGCCACACAGTACTTGGGATGTGTATACACCCTGTTGCACATTGTCCACACATGGTCCAATTATAGCCTTAGTTGACCAATTATACAGTTGATGTGGTACACTGGACAACCTAAAAGCCTGTGCACAGCTACTGGAGGTGTCACTGAAGTCTACCATATACGATCTGTCGAACATCACGACTGTGTTGCAGTTATGGCTATGCAATGTGTACATATTATGCATTCTACAGCAACATACATGCCTCATGTTGCCATGCAATGGCACAGTGTCTGTACCTCACACTGTATAGCAATGTAGACGGCTCACACTACCCTCCCATTCTCATGCACATTTGCTAAACATGCATTCTATCTGTAGGGCATACACAACACTGCAATGTGAAGCCCATTATGATGCTGTACATGTGTCAGGACACCATTGTGTCAAACATGTATGCATGTTAATGCACATGTCAGCAGATTACATGTCAAGGTCACGTCAGCCATGTGTACTGTCATCCTGTTCTGGGCCACATGGTGTATCACGGGGATGCATGCATACTACCATGATTGTGTGAACTGCATGGCTACTGATATGACACCTGCTTGCTGTAGTGTGCACCCCAGGGAGGTATGCTTACTAACACTATTAATGTCTGAGCTGCATGCCCTCTGCTGTATCGCAGGCATGCTGCATGCCATCTGACAAATCACATGTGTGGTATGTCTGTGTGTGTCTGTGTGTGTGTGTGTGTCTGTGTGCCTGTGTGTGCGTGTGTTTCCAGCTGTCTGGGAACACAGTAATGCTTTTAGATGCCTCCCAACACATACATTCCCTATCGGCATCTTTGCCTTTGCAGATGATGTCACCCACCTAGAAGTATGCCTCTGGGAGTGCTGTGTTCAGTAATCTCGGTAGCACGTTCTGTAAATGCGTAATGTTGTAGTGTGTTAGAGTAGGTAGGTGTATGTTCAACTCCCGGCCCTTCCAAGTGTGTGTGTGTGTGTGTGTGTGTGTTTCCAGCTGCCTGGGGACACAGTAATGCTTTTAGATGCCTCACAACACATACATTCCCTATCAGCGTCTTTGCCTTTGCGGATGATGTCACCCACCTAGAAGTATGCCTCTGGGAGTGCTGTGCTCAGTAATCTCGGTAGCGCGTTCTGTAAATGCGTCATGCTGTAGTGTGATAGGGTAGTTAGGTGTAAGTTCGATTCCCAGGCCTGCCAGATGTGTGTGTGTGTGTGTGTGCATGCTCCTGTCCACCTGGGGACTCAGGTTATGCTTTTAGACGCTTCGCAACACAGATGTAACCTGCTGATGTCTTTGCGGATGTTGACACGCACCTAGTAGATTGCCTGTGTGTCTGCTGTGTTTAGTAATCTTGGTAGCATGTTCTGTAAATGCGTCATGCTGTAGTGTGATAGAGTAGTCATGTGTAGGTTCATTTACCAGCCCTGCCACATGTGTGTGTGTGTGTGTGTGTATGTCTGTATCTCTCTCTCTCTCTCTATATATATATATATATATATATATATATATATATATATATAAAATCTATATTCTGCCCATAACTCTGCTCTTGCATGGACAGCTGACTGTTTCATGTATCGCATATTTGCATAGCTTTCACATACCAATGGGGTATGTTGCAAATCCCAACATTGTCCATGCAACGTCCGTGTTACGGGCAGTCTTACACGCCCTTACAGGCATTTGCTGTATATCTTGGCAGACATCTATCCTTGCTGTACTCTCACTGTACTCGTACACGCCGGAGGCTTCATGTACCATGGCCTAGTTTTGATGTGTATGTCTATTTGTGCTGTGTGCATGGCTGTGGGTATGTCCCACTATCATCATTTGTAAAGGTGACAGCCCTATAGGTTCTTCATGTAGACTGCTGTGTCATTTGACATGTCAGCACATACCTGCGGACAGTACTGCACGTCCTACTGCAGCGCATTTCATACCTTCTGCATTATCTTGCAGTCGATATTGCTGTTTCCTCACACATGTATCTGTTTCTGTTCATACCACTCCACCTCCTAGAGCAAGTTGCTGGACAAGGCCTTATCTGATAGTGGGACACATAGGGGCAGTATTGACATGTTGCTCTTACAAACGTAGATAGTTGACACAATAATAGGTTTTGCATTAGTATGGCTTTTCTGTCAGATTTGGTGTCTTAATCACATGTTTGTCATTATTTCATGTCTTCAGTTATCATGAAAGTGCCAGAATGTTAATGTTGTTACGTGGAACACACCAAACATATGAGGCAGAACTCTGCACATTCTGCGTAAATCTGTACAGTTGCGGAGTATGTGACTGATACAAAATATCAATTTTCTGACACCAATACACACACTGTATGGTGGCATCACAGGCCACATGCCATTACATTTATATTGCAGGACACACCCACCCAGACAGTTGTATTCCTCATACAGGCCAACAGCTGCTTATCCACACTAATTGGTCTATCATGTACCGTATGTGTGCGCCGGAATTTGCGCTTTCCGTCAGTGGCAGAGCTCATGTACGTGTATGGGGGACTGGACATTGTTATGGTGACACTGCATGACACCCTGAGGGACACATTACTTTTGTGTCTATTAACCTTCCACATTGACATTCACAGGGCATACGTTGTCATTCACATTTGTCAGAGTACATGCGTATGACTTGTACATGTTTTCTCATTTGTTCTGATGTCTTTCTTCTCACCTGTCCACCTAGTATCACTAGTTCTGTACATGTATTTTAGACAGGTTACCTTCATACCCCTAACCTGTACACATTATGTGTAAACGCCCTGACGTTTGACCTTTGCCCTTGTTACATTTGTCATAGTGATGTGCCTTTCTGGTAAATTGCTGGCAAGGCATTACAAACTGTGCGGTAGATAATAGTGACTGACATTTCCATTACATGATTAGTAACACTCATAACATCCTTATTCATGGGTACGCCAGTATTCTCACAATGTTCTGACTTTGTCTGGGGTATATCTAATATAGTCCCTATTTGTATTTCATGTACTATGCCTTAGTGCAGCTGTGTTATTCTGACAGTTTGCCAGTTATAGGTACCATCTTGGTCGTACGCATGTCCATCCATGATAATCGCCTACATGACACTGATATAGGGCCCTACATATTGCCAAAATAGTTTCCGCAATATCCAGTGGATGGTTTGCCCCATTATTGCGAATATAGGCGTGTGCTATACCCACATCACTCCCACGGGGTGGGCCTAAGAAATCTCTGCCAAACAACACCTAGGCCCATTTCTGCATACCCATGATTCCCATACCTGACAACCCTCTACAGTATCCATTACACATGTTTAATGTGTGCGGTACTGAAGTGTGGAGACACTTATATGCACTCCCCACTCTCTGGATATCAGTTTGTACGTCATACATTCTATCGACACATGTGTCATCACCCTTGCACCTTATACTGTTGCATGTACAGCTATTTCATATTTGCTGCAGTCACTTATTTTGCGTCAATGTCGGTTGACACTACATAAGCATCAATTTTTGGAGTCCTGAAATGGACACCTATCTGCATGTTTAAAGTGTAGAACTTGCTGGACTGTCACTTTCTGGCCAATGGTTTGGAATGCAGCGGTTTATTCACCTTTCATGCATGTCTGTTTGTCTACCCATATTAGCTATAACGTGGCCTATTTATGTACATATGTCATATCTACGGGACATAAGTCTGTTGTGTATACATATATACATGTACAATCCTCATTTCATAACTTGCTTTGGTTTACATCTGTGGATTATGTGTATACACATATATCTATATCCATACCATACATTTCCACTATACAGATTGTCGCAGAGTGTACAGCTGGTTGCCCCTTTATCTTCGGTGTGTTTTACATAAACCTGTGTCTATCTGGCAATGTAGTGACATTTCATTTGAGACTTATGGTGGGGAATTCTGGCAAGCAGTCCAGGTTACGACTGCATACCCTTCAGAGAATCCATGCTACTGACACACCCGTTATTATATCCACTTTCTATGTTTGTTCTGGCACATATCTGGGGTTTGTCCCTATTTGTACCGGTAGTTTGCATGGCTTTGTCCGGTTTCATACTTTACGAGGTTAACAGGTTTGAGCCATGTATAACTAACGTGGAGGAAACAGCATTCATTTACTATGCTGTGAGCGGATCACACACACACAGGCGCACTTGCATTTCCTTATTGTGGGTTATGCGCAGGCACGCATGCATATCCTTATTGTGGGTTACATATGTTTACTAAGTCTTTGTGCTTACGTGGGCTTTATTACTTGTGACAGTGCCAGTAATTATCTGTAATCCGGTTAACGGACGTATGTGAAACACACGTTCACCTTTACATATTTAACTGTCTGTACAGCACTGACGCATTCATTACACTTTCACATTATATGTGCTGTAGTTGTAGTTCAACCGGGACTGCATTCATGTTGGCCGGATGCTATAACCACTATACATTTGGTGTTCTGACTCATTTATATGCATATTCATAGTACATAGCTACATTAACATTTGCCTCACTGCTTCACTTACGTCACAGGCATCCATTCTCCTGCTGGGAAAAAATCGGTACTACATGTTACACATTCCCTATTCCCTACTGCTCTGGACCCAAGCTGCATATTTAATCAATGCAGGGATATTCAGAACCCAAAGGCTTATAGTCCTGACACATACAGGTCTTTAATTGTCAGGGTGTTCATGTGGTGATCTGGGTTTAGGCTTGTCCGCCTGGTGAATGGAACTGCCCTGACCATGTTCAAATGTCAGACAAAGCACATGGACAGGGTTTGTCCATTGTAAACATTTAATCTGTGTTTACAGACAGGTGTTTGGGCACCTGTCAGCAGCTTATGATGTTGGCAATACATAATATGGATGGGGGTGGTTACAATACATAATCCACGGTGAGTGGTGTTCCCATTCACATTTCCTGTATTCATTCTTACGAGGGTTATTATTTTGCACATGACTTAACTATGAATTAACTACGGGTATGCAGTAGTACACTCAACATATGTGACAGTTTGTTATAGTATATATGTACGGACCTCTGTAATACTGGGGACTACACCACATCCTTCACAACATTTCCTGCTTATGTACATACCATTATTCAGTGAACTTTCGAAGCTTGTGAGAGCAGTAATTACATCTGTCCCTATTTGTCCACCATCCTTTTAGGCTTTGTCCAGGTTTTGTTGCTGTAATAGGTTGAGAGGTGGTGTCGGTATGTGATTGAGTTGAATATATACTGTCGATAATTCAGTGGGGGAGTAGGGTTACCACTTGTTCCTCTTTGCGAGGGGTGGTCCCATTTTGGACAGTTGTGTCCTGCGACGACACCTAAGACATGGCAAATGTCCTGTGATTTTAAGACAATAATATATTTCTTATTTTCTTTACTGTTGCATGATACAGGTATTTTGTATCTGGTACACAACTATTATTTGGGATAGCATAAGCTATTCAAATGCTATGGAATAAGCTTTTATCTTGGCATACACGTGTAATTCTGTCCTTTGCACTGGCCGGGGGTATGTTTTATCCTGCAAATTCTCACATTTCTACAAGGGATGTCCCACCTTGGCCATCTGAACAGGTGGCAACCCTAGTGGGGTGACCTGCATGGTGGACAGCTGTTCCATCCTGCATAGTATGATTTGCATGTCTGTGTAGAAACTGAACAGTACCGTGACTACACATACATGTTTTGCCAAGATATGTACAGTAATGGACACCGTGGTGTGTAAACAACTCTGAGGTTTCAACAGGTTACTTATCCCACGCGGGATGTACACACATTTTGCCGAAACATTAACGCGCGGGCATTTGGATTTACATACCTGTGATGGGATGTTTACAAACGTGGGATACATATTTGCAATCCTGACACTGCCTAGGATGATACTTCCTACTACATATGGGGAATACTCGCTATGTGTAGGTGTACGGATGCGCAAGGCTGGTAGCTGGATTTGGTGGACATTCGGACATGGGTGCGGGTTATGTGCTATACAGGGGTTGTTGCATATTGCATTTGCATGCATGGGTTCTGCTTTTGGATATCCTGGTTCCGCATAGGGCATCCTATGTGTATGTGACGGTTACGTTCCTGTTCATGTGTATAGCACATTTTAATATACATATGTTTGTGTGTGTGTTTGGTATACAATTTGGACTGTCAGGTTTCTTTACAGTTGTTTTATAGCCACAACTGCCCAGCTGTGTACTATCACTACCACTGTGAGACTGCTGGTGACCATGCCCATGGGGCTAGATGTGTGTATTGGCAGCGCGTTGACATGATGCGCTTCACTTCCACTGGGTATAACTGACAGTGCAGTACATTACGGACACACGATTTTAAATATCATTTGTTCCATGGACGGGAACTCATATTGTGTTGCGTGCATTTCTGTTTGGTTCTCCATTTTGTGTGGCCGGAAACTGTCTTGCATGCTTTGCATACGTTTTATTATCCACGGACACTGATAGGTGCGATTACTATTGCAGGCAGGCTATAATATTCAGCAGTTTAGGTTGCTCATCGCCAGCCGACAATGACACGCCTCCGGGCACAGCTTAGTAACGCTCCATGCACTCGCGCACGTGTCCTATGCACGTGGATGTGGTAGCGGCACACCTTCATTAATATGCATATGGCGCTACTACATCATTTATACGCCACACGGCTGGCGCAGACCTTACACCGGCCTTGCGCCGAGCTTCATGAATCCGGGGGTATGTACAGGATGTAAAACTGACACCAGGGGCTGTAAAAGTGCACTTATAGTGGCAGAAATGGTATAGTAGACACAGATATGTGCAAAACTATCCACCGTGTGTCCAAACCATATGGAAAATATTTTAAATTAAATACATATTTTTTATACTCCGGGTATGTTTGCGTGGCCCATAGCAGTGCACAAATATGCTTTTATGAAACAAAAAAAAGAGTTGAAAAACAGATTTATTATTATGTGACAGTAATGCATTATAGGACCATATGTGGAGTATGTACAATGGTAGACTGCTGTGGGTGCTAATGAGATAGGCCCTGGAACCATGTAGTTTCCAGGTATTATGCAGGGGTCTCTATGCAAATTAGCTGGGTTTACTGAATAACACAAATAGGTATCTGTGTCTGCAGATCCCATCTCTGGAGGCACAATACCATGTTACTGTCCATAAAATAGGTAGCGGACATCAAAAGGGGGTGTGTCAACATTCTTTTCAGCTCATTGCACTTCAGCTGCACCTGTTTGTGTGGCGCAGTGCTCTGCTCAGCAAGGGGGTGTGTCCAGCAACTGCTAAGCTGTGTTTACCTTTGGGGTACGTGTTTCAGTGGGTTTCTGCGTGCTTTCATGGTGTGCTAATGTGCTGAGCATGCCCATCCACCGGGGTGTGTCTAGTGACTGCTGAGCATTGTTTATCTTTGTAGTGCGGGTTTGTGCAGCACACCGCAGTGCTCAGCGAGAAAGACTGTATATAAAAAAAAGTGGCTGGGAAAGCCAATAAAATAGCAACTACAGATGACCCCCTGCTGCACTTAAACTAGGCAATTAAAACCCCCTTAATAATGTACTTGGCAGGTGGAATGAATCACAGGTAGCCAATCACACAGGCTATACCTAGGGCCGAGCACTATAAAGAATGCATACACCCTACAATCTGATTTTGCCCTATACTCTATACCAGTGGCGCACAGACTTGGGAATTTTAACTGACAGAATGCTAGGGGGTGCTGAAGATCTGCTACATCTGTATGTGTTAGCTGCTGAGGTCACTGCTGATACTGCTGCTGACAGTAGGCCCAGACTGAGAAAGAGAAGAATGTTCAGGCCCAGGGTAACCTTCCAGGAGATACATGAGCTGGAGATTGTAGAGAGTCACAGGGTGGACAGGGACATACCACATGAACTCACTGATCTCTGCTGCCCTCAACTCACACCCAGAGCCAACAGAGGGGAACCCATCCCAGTAGAAACAAAGGTATGTGCAGTCCTTAGGATACTGGCTACAAGTATTTACAAAGACCAACTGGGGACATGATGGTGGTCTCAAAGTCATCAGCATCCAGGTTACTCCACCAAATCCTGGATGCCATGCTACCACATGCCAGTGAGCACATTTATTTACCTCACACCCCTGAGGAGAGGGCTAGCAGTATGCGACTCTTCTACTGTGTAGCACACTACACTGAGATACTGGGTGCCATAGATTGCACTCATGTACACATCAAGGCACCACCTGGTGAGGAGGGATGGATCTATGTAACCCGCAATGGGTATCACTCCATAAACTGCCAGGTTGTGTGCAATGCCCAGGGCATTATCATCAATGTGTGTGCTGGCAGCCCTGGCAGTTATCACGATTCCAATATGTGGCATGCATCACAGCTGTACCAGATGTTTGCTAGGGGGGACATCCCACACAGCCATTTACTGGGGGATGCTGGCTACACACTGGAACTGTGGATGATGGCACCCATCAGAAATGCACACACACCTACTGAAGAACGCCATAATGAGGCACATGCACAAACTAAAAACATCATAGAGCATGTGTTTGGGCTGCTGAAGTCACAGTTTCAGTGCCTTCATATATCTGGTGGAGCCCTGCAATACTCTCCAGCCACATATGCACAACTGTTCACAGTATATGCCATGCTACACAATATGATCCTGTGGAAACAGCTGCAGCAGGATCAGCAAAGGGGAGGGATACACAGCCCACACCAGTGCCTAGGTCCCCACAGCTACACCCACAGGTGGACTCGGAGGAGGAACAACCTGAGCTTCTACCTGTAGGCAGACGTAGGCGTGCCCAGTATGGCCTAGCTTTGGCCAAGAGACAATGCATAACACATGCACTGACAACCTAGGGCCATAGGGACTGACAGCATACTCCAACCTGCATACATATGCTAAAAATGATGCCAGCCAGCTAACACAACCTGCACCTAGCCATGTATTAGCTGTGTACTGCATGCATCAGACAGAGTCAGCCCCGAACTACAGGTCTGTCAACTGCTGAAAATGCAAGGTAAGTCATTTTCCTATAACCACTTGAATGGGATACTAAACTATGGTAGCATATGTATGGATCTGCCACATGTATGCAAGGGAATATAGTGGGCTACTGGGTTACTTGCAAAGATCCAGCAGCCATTTGGGACAACAGGTACTCTGTCCAATAGCATGTGCCCCATAATATTCACTAGGCCACATGGCTGGAAACTCCACTACATTATTCAAGGGAGATGCCAAACAGTGAGGTCACAGGACAGTCTCACAACTGTCTATGCCCGCAAAGCATGGGCTGGTTGTCCCCCACCCACAGCATATCTGTGTTCCCATATAACTGCTATAACAGTAAGTCTGCAGTTTTATATCAGCAGACCAGACAATTCCAAGGCCGTGACATTGAACCTGGCCACACGTTGTATTTCCCACATAATGCAGGGGTGGCAGTGTATGTCTGTATGTTATGGATAGTTTGAGGAATGCAGGCTGTCTGGTGGCTGGTGTGGCTCATTGGGCTAGGGACATTAGCATGGGTGATGGTGTTGATGGTTTGAATCTGGCAGCATCTACATCTTTCGCATGTGACGTATTCGTATGGTGGTATACTCACAGATTGTCATAAATCCTCAGTCTGTTACTACAAGATAGCTGGACAAAGCCAGAGAGAATGGGGGGAGGACAAAAAGCCACACCTACAGACAGACATTATACAGGCTCTGAGTAACCTAGACAGTGGCTAGTATAACAGCAGGTTGCAACAGGTCAGATTAGCTGCAGGATGTAAAGGCTATCACTTACATGTGTCAGTAGTTACAGCACTTCAGCGCCTGCATTTTACAGTATATTACCAAAAAAACACAACTGTATGAGGAACAGAGCAGACATATGGAGCAAAATGCTGGACATTCTGCAAAACATGTACAGGGAGAGATATGCAGACTGTCAACCCCTGTGTGTGGTGTTACAGCATGTGCCCCAGTCACATCACACCTCTAAACCTGTTAGAGCAACAAATCAGGCCAAAGCCATGAATAAAAGTGGGACAAAGTCCCAAAAGTAGATGCACATTTTAAATATTGCCTTACAAATGTAGAGAATTGATAGAATAACAGGTCTTGCATTACCATGAATCTCGTGAAGTGTATGCAGTCTGAATCTCAAATGTCTCTCATTATTTCTTAACATTAGTCTTTAATGATTTGCCACTAATTTGCCAGAAAACCATAATTTTATGTAACACGGACCAAAGATATGAGGCAAATATCTGGACATTCTGTGCAAATCTGTACAGTTGATAGGTATGAGTCACATATTACATTCAGCAAACATCCAGGGAATGCTTTGGACAATATCAGAGAAGTGCTGGACTGTGAAACAGGTGCAGCAGCCAATGGCCTGCAGCACACAAAATCTTGGACTGGAGTACAGGTATCTCTGGCCTGGAGTCAGCTTGTAAGTACTGACAGTCAAACTGGGCATGCTCCTACACTTCACTAACTTGAGCCCATGTCTGTTGCTTCTGCCGCCCAAAGAACTGCTATGTGGAAATATGTCTGTGCATACAGACAGCTACGACTACATATCTGTCTCCCCCCAAATACATGATTACCCCATCTATCACTATGTGGTGCACACACACACACACACATATATATATATATATATATATATATATATATATATATATATATATATATATATATATATATATGTATGTGTGTTTGAATATATATATATATATATATATATATATATATATATATATATATATATATATATATATAAAACATGTACTCTGATACATAAGACAATCCACATATATCTGCATAGGTTCATAAGCAGTAACTAGGCTATTGGCCCTAGGGCCTATATAAGCCTAGCCAAAAGGTAGCCTGGCTTTCGCCACCCAAGAAAATTATTTTCCTGTGCCCCTGTCAAGCAGAGCCACAGAAGTGAGGCCCAGGGTGAATTTCCTATCTCCCATCCAATCATCAAGATTTTTCTTGAAGAGTGCTAATAAGGAGTTTTGTTTGATATAGATCGGTAGTTTATTCCAGAGTATGGGAAGTCTCTGGGACAGGAATCTATCCCTCCAGCATGTTCTGTTTATTGTGATGACAAGGTTTATATCCCTAGAGCATGTAGCTTGGAGGGACTGGGATTTCTTTAAGTGGAGCATGTTCAACAGCTCTGGGTTTGACATAGCTTTGTATGTTAGGCAAAGATCGCCTCTGAGTAGGCAATATGTGACGGAGTAAAGCTGGAATTTTTTGAGATGGTCTGTATAGGGCATCTGTTTGAGGCCATTAATCCTCTTTGTGAGGTATTTCTGCAGTCTTTCCAGTTGTTGTATATGCCTTGTGAGGTACATACCAAAAGGGGCATTGTACTCTATAATGGGTCTAATGAGTGATGAGTGGAGGGGAACAATGACCTCTATTTTCCTGGATGAGAAACCTTTTGTGATGAGGTGTTCCACGTAGAAGAATTTCCTGACTACTGTGGCAATGTGATTATCAAAGGAGAGACTACTGTCCACCTGTGTCCCAAGGTCTCTTATCACACTTTTGGTTTTAAGTAGACTACCGCCTATGTGGTAGTTCCTGGGTACAGAGTTTTTACCAAAAGGGATGACAATGCACTTTTTGGCATTAAGCTTGAGGCCATTGCTTTGACACCAGGCATATGTCTCAGTGACCCCTTTTGTAGTATGTCCACATCATTAGGAGTTTTGATTATGGATCCTAGTTTGCAGTCCTCTATGAACTTTGTTAGCCACAGGCCTTCTGTGTTAGCCTGTACTTCAGAGAAGTAGACAGCAAACAGGAGAGGACCCAGGACTGAACCATGTGGCACTCCACTTGTCATTGGTCTGAAGTTGAATTTGGAGTCTGCTACTTTCACAGTGTGGGTTCTGTCAGTGAGCCAGTTGGCAACCCATCTTGTGACGTAGGGATTTATACCTAGTTTAGTGAGTTTATCTATAATTCCAGAGTGGGGGATGTTGTCAAATGCCTTGGCGAGATCTAGATAGGCTGTGTGAACCACCTTATCCTCATATACAGCTTTGGTGACCACTTCAAAGAAGTCTATCAGGTTTAGGAGACATGATCTGCCTTTTACAAACCTGAACTGGGTGGGGTCCAGAGTTTGGTTTTACCAGTGTCATTGTTTATAAGTTCCATGAGCCTTGCAGACGAGACTCGTCAGGCTAATGGGGCAGTAGTTCCCGGGATCCGTGGTGGCTCCCCCTTTGTAGAGTGGGATAATGGTTGCTGTGCACCATTCAGTGGGCACAAAGCCTGAGGTGAGACTATGAACATGGTACTTAGGTGGGGTGCCATTTCGTTCTGTAGTTCATGCAGAACGCAGCCTGGGATGTTGTCAGGTCCCATGGATGCTGTGTTCTTGGCTTTGGAGAGTGTGTTTTTTACCTGTGCAGCCATGATTACAGGAACTTTGCATTCTTCCGGTATAAAGATGGGCCCTTTAGGGGATGAGAGGGGGGTAAAGTTAGCACTGAACCTATCTTCCAGGATATTGGCAATATCAGTTGGTTCTGTATATTTAGTGCCATTGTGCTGTAACTCAGAACAGATCTGAGTGTTACCATTGAGATTCTTGACATAGCTATAGAGTGCTTTGTGGTTGTCTTTAAAATCAGTGGCGATTTTTTTTTCGTAACTAGCTTTGGATGATTTTATGAAGGATCTCAGCTTCTTATTGAGGCTGGCCAGGGAGTTCCTCCATTCATGGGATTTTACTCTTTTTTTGCAACAGTTTCTTTCTTCTGTTGTAGAGTTTATTTATGGCAGGGTACCACCAGATTAGCTTTCTTTTTTTGGAGGATAGCATCTTGGTTCTATTAGGGATTGCATGATCCATGCACTCATAAGTGCTTATAAAGTGCATTTGTGTAGGATTCAGCAGTCGTACTTCTATTGTCTGTCAGCATGGGTGTCTTGAAGTTTGCCATTTCTGTCTTAAGAAGCGTGAAGTTGGCTTTGGAGACATTTTTTATGGTGGTTTCCCTAATGGGGGGTGGGGGCAGGATGTGGATGTCTAGGGTGATTAGCTAGTGGTTGGATCTGACCAACAAGGAATTGACCTCTGGTGTAGAACACCGGTTGCCCATGTTAGTAATGACCAGGTGTAGGATATTGCTGCGCCTGGTGAGGGTGTGGATAAGTTGATCCAAGGCTTTGGAATTTATGAATTCCAGAAAACATTGAGCATATGAGTTGGTACATGAGTAGTTTTCCCAGTTAACGGTGGGGTAGTTGAAATCGCCCATTATTAGGGTGTTAGGTTGTACCCTAATCTTTTCCAGTTTATCAAGAAATGAGGAGTGGAAATCCTGGGGCATGGTGGGGGATCTTTAGCAAGCTACAATTTGGATTGCGGTCTTGCCCAAAGTTAGTTGCACTTGGATAATCTCGGATACATTATGCTGAGCAACTAGCCTGGAGGTGTGAATATCCTTAATGAATATGGACATGCCTCCACCTTAAGTGTTTCGGTCCAGGTTAGGTGGCCGAAAGGTGTGGTATGAATTATAGCCTGGTAATGCAGGGGTGGTCCCTGGAGCCTTGAACCAGGTCTCTCTCACTGCACAGATGTCAATGCTCTCCATTTTAAGGAATGCATCGAGTGAGTGCATTTTGAGGTTTAGACTTCTAGCATTGAGTAGCATTACCCTCATATTTTACTTGCTTGCTTGTACTTGTTACAGTGGTGAATTTGTCATTTTAACCTTGCCTAAAAAAAGGCACTATAGGGGTGGCAAGAGCCTTAGCCTTAGCCAGTATCCGGAATCCCAAAGGTGACAGGTGCAGGCCATCTCTTGCAAAGCATCGTGGTTTGTCAATCATGTCATCCCAAGCAGACAGATACTGGATCCCCTTAGAATGACACCAGAAGCTTAACCAATTGTTGAAATCAATCATTTTGTCCTTGTACTGTGGTAACATTCTGGGTGATGACAGGATGCTACTCAGGGTTAGGGTCATACCTGCCTGGGCTACAAGATCAGACAGCTCCCCCATGTCACTTTTCATGTAGTCCAGGGAGGTACATCTCAGGTCATTCACACCAACATGGACAATGACAGAGTCATATTTGTACTTGTTGTGGAGTGACCTGAGTGTGTGCGTTATGTGGTGGTTCCTGACACCTGACAAGCAGCTGACAGTAACTTTCTCCTTGCTTAGCCTGGTGAGTGGAACATCAGTGTGCCTGACTATAAAGTCAACTATGACTAGAGTGTTGGGTACGTTGTTATGCCTTATGGGCTGTGGTTGAGTAGAACACTGTGTTTGTGGGGTATGTGTCATTTGGGATGCGTTGGGGGGGTGGAGGTTGCTTGCATTTCTCCTTTGGAGGTCCCTGTTGCTTGAGCAGATTTGTATTGAGAGCCTCCATGAATGTAGGTGTGTGTTTGGCATTTCTGTGTGTGTGTTTTGGTGGTGTAGGTTTTGAGGGACACAGTAGTCAGGAAATCATTGTACGTGGCACACCTCATCACAAAAGGTTTTTTATCCAGGGAAAAAAGAGGTCATTGTTCCCCTCTACTCATCACTCATTAGACCCATTATAGAGTACAATGCCCCTTTTGGTATGTACCTCACAAGACATCTACAGCAACTGGAACGACTACATAAATACCTCCCAAAGAGGATTACTGACCTCATAAAGATGCCCTACGCAGAACTCCAGCTTCACTCCATCACATATCGCCTATTCAGAGGCCATCTCTGCCTAATATACAAAGCTATGTCAAACCCAGAGCTGTTGGACATGCTCCACTTAAAGAAATCCCAAT